>NC_053189.1:18004240-18312096 GCF_905163445.1 Pararge aegeria
ATAGAAACTGCTAGGCTTGTTTATTTTAGTTATTTTCACAGCATTATGTCCTATGGCATTTTATTATGGGGTAATGCTGCTGATATAGATTCTATTTTCGTCCTGCAGAAAAGGGCTGTTCGTGCAATATATAAAATGGGCCCAAGAGAGTCATTAAGGGTTAAATTTAAAGAAGTTAAAATAATGACGGTGCATAGTCAGTACATATATCAAAATTATTTAATTTATGTCCATAAAAATATATCAAAATTTAAAAAGAAAATGCACTGTAACAATATTAATATTAGAAGCAAAAATAAACTCGTTGTGCAGTTTACTAGGCTACACAAAATTGCAAATTCATTCAAGGGCAATTGTATATTATTTTATAACAAATTACCAAATGAAATCTTTGAGTTGTCTCTCAATAAGTTCAAAGTTTATATAAAACGTAAGCTTACAGAAAAGTCATATTATAACATTAAGGATTATTTAAACGATAAAAAAGCTTGGGTGTGAATTTCTCTAGCTTCATAGCTTAATTTAAATTTACTGGAAGATGGTGATAACAAAAAAATAAATTTACCCGGCTAAGTTTGTTGTGGGCTCTTCTTAGACCAGGGCGCGTTTGGAACCCTCGTAGCTTTAGATTTAAGTTGGCGAACGAAGTTATCACCATCCCGTTACAATTATGTAAACAATTATGTATGAACGCTTCATAAGTGCCTGTGATAGGCCTACATGAATAAAGAAATTTTGAATTTGAATTTTGAATTATAGTAAACTCGCTGTACTAAATGCGTTTTTACACATTTTTTAAATGTATGCATTGGTAGGTCAAGAATTTCCTTAGGAATCATGTTGTAAAAGCGTTTACTCAACCCCACAAAGGATTTCTGCACCTTTCGCAGACGATATGCAGATATCACTTATTTATGTCCGTTTCTGGTAAGTCGGTTTATTCGGGTATTCGGTCGGGTAGACTCTACCCCATGTTAAACAGAAGTAGCAAGTGGTCAGTTCGTCATAAAGTGACACTCTATAAAACCTGTGTCCGCCCCATCATGTCATATGCGAGCGTCGCCTTCGCGTTTTGCCCTCCCTCCGCATATAAGAGATTCCAGACTCTCCAAAACCGCTTCATGCGCAACGCTACTGGGTGCCCCTGGTTCGTACGCAACGTCGATCTCCATAGAGATCTCAAACTCCCCACTATTGCTCAATATTTCAAACAACTCGAAAATTTACTTTGAGAAGTCTATCCGACATCCCAACCCTCTCATAGTTGCGGCTTCTTTTTACTCACCCAACCTTAGCGCCACTCTCAACAAGAGGAGGCCTAAACATATCCTTCACGACCCTGACGATCAGATTACTACTGACAATGCTCCCTATCAGAACATCTTCCCATGCACAGCGTCTTCGACGGCGAAGACGAGGTCCACGACTTCTAACGTCAACCGGACGTGGGCTCGCACCACGTTCTCGGAAGCGTGCGGATTAATCACCGTCCGTAACCCTTTCACTCCAATCGTCGCCTAAGCCGATGTTCGGCCTCACATGAGGCGCCCTCAGGCCGACGATCCCTTCGCTTCTTCGAGCCCTAGGGTTCAAACTCTTCCTGGCAGAGCCCCATTCTCAAAAAAAACCTAAAACTATTCTCAGTTTAAAGTCATTAAAATATCACTTATTTCAATGGTGAAGAAAACCATTGTGAGGAAACCTGCATGCCAGAGAGATTAACATATGGGCCAGCGCGGTGGATTACGGCCTTAAACCCTTCTCATTGTGAGAGGAGACCGGCAGGGCGATTACGTATCTCGCGACAGCAATGCGACAGGCGTAAATCTTGCAATCACTGCTGTCAAACGTCACTTTTCAATACAATAAATAAACAAAACTGACGTTTGACACCCTGCCGTGCTCTGTAGTGGGCCGGGAATGGGTTGGTGTGATGATGATGATGATGAAGTATAAAAAAATAAAAGATATCGGTACCATTTCGATTGCTTACAAATCTCTTACAGAGTTGACTAAGCAGCAGAAACGAAGCACCACTTTAAAACCCGTTACTAGAGATTTGTGCCCAACCGAGTAACTACCACTGTCCACTAGTCAGATTGTTTATTATTTCAAATTTGATTCCATACAATTCAGATTGGAGTATTCCATCTACTTAACTGAAAACATGCTTACATTTTTTTTTTATAGTTATCCTTCAAAATAGCATATTAACCACATAAAACCTATTTACCCTATATATCTGTTTTATATAACATTACAAAAATATTAATAACAAAAACTATATGTAATTACATACTGTATTTATGGAGGCATGCATTTGCAGAGGTAGATCGGTACATTATAACAATACTGTAAAGCCGGATCCTGGCAACCTCTAATGGCGTTACAGCGCGAAAACAAACATTTAAATGTTTACAACCATTCATAGTATTTCTATCTCACAAAGACCTTTAGACTCACAGATAAATGCGAAGTGGGTTTGTGCCAGATAGGTACTACGATAGTATTTAAATACACATATCAGACTGTCGGTACATCCGATACTAAAGCTTCGTGAGATAGAATGACTACACCACAAACTTTAATTATAAAAGCGAACATAACTAAAAAGAACAACTTCTTTCAAAAACTTCTTATTTCTATCAAAAGTGATATTATATTTGTAAAAGAAATCCTCAAGAAAAAAAAATGTAAAAATAATAACTTTAAAATAAAAAGAAAAATAAAGCTAAACTGTAACTTCGACCATGCTTTACAGTATCTCAACTTACAAGCAACACGAGCTATATTACAGAAAGAAACCCATTTTATAATATTGATTACGTAGAACAGCAATTCTTATTTACAATTGAGGCCACCAGAACCAGAGCGGCCCAAACCACAATTTGTGATATATTAGTTGACCACGGCAATGCTCCTTTTCAAACCCTTAAGTTCATAGCCAGAGTGGCTCAAAGGTAATTTCAGTAAACAATCATAGATGGCGTTAAAAAAATTGTTCTGGCATTTTGATTCTTAAATGAATATTAATAGAGCATAGTGGCCCAGATCACTTGAGTCACTATAGTATCTGCCGCCATTACGGCTCATGTGACATGGGCCACTCTGGTCTTTGGTACTTACGTGTAAACATTTTTGGTGTTGTGGGTACAAAACTGGTGTTTTTACGCAATAAGTGTGTATAGATTAGTTATTAATCTACGTGAACGTGCGGAAAGGTGTTGGCGGTACAGCAATAAGCTTAAGAGGTAAGAATACCTGTTATTAGTCAGATATTTTCTTGTTTTTTCGATGTCAATAAATTGTAACCTACAAATTAACTTAATTTTTACTATTTTTGTTTCGAACAGATCTAGCAGGAGCTACAATGATTGAAACTGAGAATGAAGCTGCTGAAAACATTGAGGATGACATACTAGGTAATTCTTAGTTTTAAATGTTGAGTTTTCGTTAGGTTATTATTTAATTTGTTACTGTATTTTCATTGACTATTTTTGTTTGGGCCAGACCCAGCAGAAGCTACAATGAGTGCAACTGAGAATGAAGCTACTGACAACATTGAAGGTGACTTACGTGGTAAGCTTACGTTTTTAGAGTTCCGTAATAAAACAATGTGGGATTTTTTTTTCGCGTATTAGACTATTGAAGGAGGCGTTCTTGGATAGATCTTTTGAAAAAAATTGAGGGTGCTTATGAGAAGTTTTAATGTTAAGTTTTCGTCATGTATGTAGGTTGTTACTTACTTTTCTGATTTTTATATATTTTAGCTATTAATTTACGCTATAATAATTAGTTAATAATTTTATTTTTGCAGATATATTTGGATTGAGTCCGGTGGAGCCCTATGAGGATTCGGGTTCTGAGTATGTCCCAGAACAACGTAGCAGGAGCTCATCGAGGAGTTTACAAGACATTCTTGGGGACTCGTCTACTGAAAACAATGAAGAGGGTCAGCCATCTTTTTCAACAAACAAAGATACAAGGAAGCGTATGCGCAAAGAAAGTTTATGGAAAAAGAATGTGAGAAAAAATAAACGAGCTAGAGGTGAGGCATACGTAAATACAAAAGGCGTTCTCATTCCTGCTAAACAAATAGATACAGGTCTTCAATGCACCTGTAATCAAAAATGCCATGACAAAATTGTACATGACAGACAAAAACAACTTTTTTCAAAGTTTTATGCCCTAGCAAATTTTGATTTGCAAAGTGCATACCTATATTCACTCATACATGTCGTGATAAAAGCAAGGTCTTATGTGAGAGTTAGAGATACCACATCGGATCGGGTAGCTGGAAACGTCACATCGAAGCCCAAGGAATTTTCTCGATTGTATCACTTACCAGAGGCGAATGGAAAACATATTCGTGTGTGTAAGTCATTTTTTAAGCAAGTTTTTAAAGTATCGGACGGACGCCTTACAAGGGTTCTGAAAAATAAGCCTCTTGGCGATCCCGCTCCCATTGATAAAAGAGGCCGGCACATTCCGTCGAATAAAACTCCAGAAACAAAAGTAAACGAAGTAAAGGATTTCATCAATACTTTTCCGAAATATGATTCTCACTACACAAGACACAAAAGTGAATCGAGACAGTACTTGCCTCCTCACTTAAATTTGTCAATAATGTACTCTGAATACAAAAGTAAGGTTGCAGGACCAGTTTCAAAATACATATTCGAAAAAATATTTAATGAAAATTTCAACCTCACATTTCATGCTCCAGTAACTGACTCATGTAAGCGATGTGACAATTTCAAAGTAAAAATTGACGCTTGCGATAACAACGAGCTTTCTAAAAAAAATGAGCTTACTATCGCCAAAGAACTTCATTTGCGAAAAGCAGAATCTGCGATGAAAAATTTAAAACTTGACATGCAAAATGCGAAGCAGGATAACGATACTACCGTTATAATCTTTGACTTAATGAAGACTCTCCCAACACCAGTAATTTCAACTGGTATTTGCTACTACAAGCGTCAGTTGTGGACCTACTGTTTAGGCATTCATAATGCTGGTACAGACGAAATGTTTATGTATGTCTGGGATGAATCGACAGCATCCAGGGGACCACAAGAAATAGGTTCATGCCTCCTAAAATTTATCAGAGAACATGTACACACAAAGAGGCTAATCATGTACTCTGACCAGTGTGGCGGGCAAAACCGCAACATAAAAGTTGCAGCGTTATGTATGCATATTGTTTCTAGTCCTCAATTTACAGTGGAAAATATAGACCACAAATTTACGGTCAGCGGACATTCTTTTTCATCTTGCGACCGGGCTTTTGGCTTGGTGGAAAAACAAAAGAAGTATTTCCCAGACATATACGTTCCCGAACATTGGAACAATGTGATATTAGCAGCAAGAAAAAAGAAACCTTTCAAAATTGTGGAAATGAAAGGAGATGACTTTATATCCACCAAAGCCTTGGAAACTAATATCACAAACAGGAAGATCGGCGTTGATCGAAGTAAAGTTGAATGGCTTAAAATACAGTGGCTTTTGTACAATAAAAGCCATCCATTCTCGATGTTCTTCAAATATTCCAACGAGCCAGAAGTTCTTTTCGCAGAGGTTAATTTCAGCAAGAGGTCATCCAAAGATACGTCAAACTTTGAACTCGAGATTTTATTTCCAGAGGGAAGAAAAATCAGCCATGAGAAAAAAAAAGACCTTCTATGCCTTTTGGAATATGTTCCACCTATCTATCACCCTTTCTATGAACAACTCAAAGTCTCCTCCAATGCGGGGAATGAACTAGATGGTGCAATTAGTGATTCTTCGACTGATTAACTGACTGGCTAATTTAATACTTTGTCATGTTATGCCTAAGATAGTCTTAAGTTGAAATAAAAACTATAATAAATTAATAATATATGAGTTTAAGATAAATCTAAAGTTTAATAAAAATTACACAGTAATAAAGGAGCTAGTTCTGAGTTTAATTTGTAGTATTTAAGTTGAAAAATGACAATTTGCATTTAAATTAATAAAAAAGGTGATAAGGTTCATACATATTGGCCTATTATTTATACACTGTTTATAAATATATTGTCAATGCTAAGTGCCATAGTGGCCTATCTGCAAAAAAAATTACAAATAACAAAAATACTGATTATTTTTACAGTTCATCTAAATTTTATCAATAACTAATATCATATTTTACAAATTTTGAATACAGTGTCTATGATTTTTTTTTTAATTACATCTACTTAAAATTTCACCTTAACTATTTTGGCACATATCCACATAATAGTAGCTTGTGTTTGGGTCACTCTGGTTCTGGTGGCCTCAATTACAAGCTTGTCGCACAAAAATACGTGCCTAATTTTTATAATTAGAACATTTTATGCTACCACAGACAGTAGAAGTGTTAAAAGTCCTTACCGCCATTTGGAAAATTAAAAGTAATTCAAAACTTGTGGAATTTCATGACGTAGCGTTTATATGAGAACGACTTTAAATCCAACTACGAAATAATTATTATATATATGAAACTTAAAAAAATCTATTGTAATGGGAATAATTTAAATTGAATATTTATCATATGAATGTTCTAAAAAATATCTCAACTTGATATATTGCATGAAATTTTGTACTATCAGGGCAAAATGGACCGAATGCTGCTCGTTTAGAATCGCTAATTTTGTGATTTGGTTTTTTATTTGCCCAACAGAACTTACTGAAGGAGTGTATAAGGTATATATACTGTTACAGACATTGATTGATTCTTTGGCACGGTTTTTAAATACGTCCAAGAGAAAGAGACAGTTTATAATATTTATGCATACGAATGTAATTTTAGCAATGTCGATCAAAGCTATAGCGGCTTATAAGTCTCCCACATAAAACTATCGATTGATCAATTCGATTAAAGGGTATGGTTGGAAACATACTTTTATAGTGCTTTTTTCAACGATACCAAAAACAAAAAAATAACATAAATATATAACAACGTTATGAACAAAATAATGAAAAATAATTAAAATAAAAGAAAACATCAATAAAACTGAATTGGCGCCATAACGTTTTGTGTATAATAGTTTAAATTGCAAAGTAGAAACGTTTAACATGATTTAAATTCTTGGTTAAAAAAACTAAAAAGCGGCAAGGACTTTTCAAAAATGCCTATTTACGAGTAGATACATCGCCAAAATTATTGACACATCAATAGAAAATAAATAAATGTTATTATGACCTATTATGCAACATTTTTAGAAGCGCTAAAAGAATATTTATTTAAACGATATCTTGCTTACTACATGACACATGTAAGACCGGGTTTAAATTCTAGGTAGGCAATAGTAGCCTTTTTTTTATTTTTTTTACTTTACGACAATAATTTGTTCATAATATAAACCCGGCCTGATTTCTTATATTTTAAGACAGATTTAGATGGAAACTATTTTGTACACATATCGGGTATTGAGGTAGTATTGTTAAACCATCTTATCGGTTGCTGTTGTCGCTTACTTATCGAGATATTATATAACACTTCCGTAAAATAGAACCACAATACCCTGTGCTCCACTCTAACCTAAACACCGTTTATCTCATTATATAAACTAGATTCACAAACTATCATGCCGAATCCTTGATCTTTACCGCTAAATTCGGTCGCTTTTTTCCTATAACTTAGACCAGATGGAGGTTTTTTTTCAAGTAGCTAATAATAACGTTTCTGTAGCAATTTTTCTTTATTCTACTACTCTTTTATTATATTCGGTTATTTTGAAGTTTTGAAAACCTCATGGAAAGTGTAAATGCAGTCAAAGGCGGTAACTGCTCAACTGATAAAAACTCCAACTGGGTATGGAAGTTCAGCACAAGACACCAAACCCATGCTTTTAATCGAATTCATGAATCGTCTAAAGTTTTGTATACGATGAAAACAGGGCAGTTTTATTATTTCTCACTCAGATGAGCACTTGGCAAGTAGTATGTCAATCTAGTTTATATTTTTCATGCGAGACCAACACTAATACCTAAAGCTAGGGACAATAAGATCGCAAAGGTTACAATTACGAAATTTCCTTCATATCAAAAATAAAATAGAGCACAATTTTACTTTTTGTATAATAAAAATAGTAAATAGATTTAATTAACAGTAAAACCTTTTGGAAATGCGATCAACGCACAATAAAAATACATTAAATGCACATTAAATTCTTATGATATACAAAAGCATCAAGGGAAATTTTATATGTAGGTACTTTGAGTTAAGTTGTACAATGTACTAGAGAAGTACTTTTTTGTTTTCCACTGCATGTCAGGCTATCAATCAGTGAATTGAAGTTTGCTTAAAAAAGACATCACTAAAATGAAAACCTTCTTGTGCACTCAAACACAATACAACGTAAGACGGGAGAAAATCTTATAAACGCGAAAATATGACATTATTTTCATCAGCGTGATTTATTTTGTTAGAGATACCCAATCTAGTACGCACTACATTATCACTCAATTCTTAAGTGTTTGCGATTTATAGTTAATTTTAGTTTTTTGATCATTAGATCCACGGAATTCTGACAGATGCCATTTTATGACATTTTGAGCATTTCATCTGATTTCAATCGTGCAAGGCGTTTGGTCTTTTTCTTTTTACTCAAAAGGCAATTGAAAAACAAAAAATATTCCTAAACCAATTCCTTAAAAAAAAAAATCAGAGAATTGAATAAATTAAAAATCATAAAACATTAGAAAATTACTAATCCGTACGATATTAAGAATTTAAACATTTATAGACCAAATAGGTTTGCCATCAAGAAAACTATAGTTTTCTCTTTGGATAGATACGTTTGCAATGCGATTGTATCGATTCAGATAAAATACCATATTATGCTTGGAATTCCGTGGGGGAAAAAAATGAGTTCCAGCATTGAACACTAGAACAATAAAAAGGAAGAAGTATGTAAAAATTGCGACATTATTGCTACCTTTGCGACGAAATTTACAAATATAGAAACTGTTATTTTATTATGAATATAGAAAGTTTTGAATAAGTACTATTACGTTGAGGTTTATTTAAGACTATGCAACACCACCAAATATTATGCTATTCACTGTCGTAACGGAACAAAATGCACTGCGACGACATCTAACTGTATAGTTACAAAGAAAAAGGAATCATTTGAATCATAATTAACGTTGGAAAATGTCGTGTAACTGCAACTCGCATGTATACGGCAGAAAAACATAGGACCATTTAAATAAACGTGACATAACGTCGGAGCTAAGCAGTGTTTTTCTCACGCTCTGACAACAGAAAGGTGTAAGTTGAAGTGTGGTGTGGCAAAATACACTGCATTACTATTACGACGTTATGCTACTTTTATTAATAAAACCCATTATGTGTTTCTGCTTATACATGTGACAAACTAATAAAATATGGTTCCCAGAATAAACATTTTATATTATATAAGATCCGACTGCGCCAATTACAAAAGATGGCGGAAAGTTGAGATTATTTCGTTGATCGAATATATTTTATGTTTGAATGTCCAAACATCGTCCACAGAACAATGAGATCATTTTTTTTTTGCAGTTAGTGAATAATCTTATCGTATTGGGATTTAGAGAAGATATAGTTTAATATATTCCAACGTCAATTAAATTTTGATTTGTATCCTAGAATCAAAGATCAGCGTACGTCTCCACTCAATTTCCTGTAGGGATAGTAGCACGTGTGCCACGAGATAATTATCTTTACCCTATACGCGTAATATTTCTAAACAAAACTCGAGATAATGGGTAGATATGATTTTCTCGTGGTGCGCATGCTAGCTCTACGAGACGATTACGCTGAATGGAAACGTATCCTTAAACGCACTAGTGCCTGGTTAAGTTTTCAAGTTAACAAACGATACTGTTAAACTGTCAATTATGTATAACAAAATATGCCATTTTGACAACCCCTATACATAAATGACAATTTGACCGCTCGTACGTATTAACAGATCTATTTAACTCCAATGATACGCTGAAAACTTATACCAGGAGCTCAGTTCGTAGTGGAGGTATTTCTTAATTCACGGATATGATTTGAGAACATGAACGGAAACACTAAAGTCGCAGTGTATTTTGCAGCAAAGCTAGCGTTGTACTGACAGCTACACTGCGCTGTAGCCAAGAACACCGAACTATGTCAACTAACTCCACGACTCGCCACTTCGCAACTTTATTTACAGGAAATACTTATATCACAAAAACATTCACTCTAAACACGGAGAGACAGTATACTAAAGGCCCCGCAGAGTACAGACTTTTGATCGGCTAATACAATTCATGCAATTCTTTAGATCTTTTTTTAATTATCTGTAACTTCTCTTCTCTGTTTCCTTCTGACCTTTGGATTTAAGAGAAACTTATAAAGAGTATAGAATTAAAAAATAAATGGAAAGTTCTTTGTTAAAAGTATTAAAGCAATATTTTCGCTTTTGCATCTATATTCAGTCATTTTTAACAACTGTACGGCTGTCGGTTAAAAATACCTGAGCTTAGTGACCTTTGTTATCAGTTTACTTAATCGTTACGTGATTTTTAACTCGCAAAGTTGCGTCCAAACTAAGACGAACTAGAGCATTAATAAAAAGACAATAAGGTTCATTACATAGTAACGTTACTCGATATTTTTCGAAGTACCGATCGAGAAAATACTATTGCACTTTTCGACAGCAAAGATTTGTCAGCGCATTTTGAGCGAACTAATCAAACCGACCAAAAGTCCGATGGTCTGTTGAGGGCTTTAAAACTTAATGAGTGACTACAGCGCAGATACACCAAGAGTGAATTAATCGAAAGGGGAGGACCGTCTCAGAGTTCATTTTTTTTATCCAAATTTTTTTAATTATTTTTTTTTGAACTCTGATTTCTACAATGCTTTTACACATACGTAACATGTCTCCCCCTATTACTATATAATTTTGTATTATTCCAATGCATGTCGTCAGTCGACTTTATCATGCTATTTTTCCCTCAGACCAAGGAATATAAGGTAGACAGAGCTTTAATTATGATTCGCATAATAATAACAGCCAAAATAATTTACAAACAGTTAACAGTATCTGTTATGTGTTTATTTTAAATATTTAAATATTTAAGCACACATTAGACTACCCGACTGAACGAGGTCAACGTAGTTGCCTTGCGACTCGTATTTCGATGTACTTTTTCCCACATTGCTGAAAACATTTTCCTTACCTGAAGCTCTGTATACTTATAACCGTTGGTCGGAGATAGTTCCTCTGTACCCGGTACCGAAACCTGATTGTCTGTCTGAACCTCAGCCGGTCTGCAATAACCGACGGCGGCGTTCTCTTGTCTATTTGAGTCGAAGCCAAAACTTTAATCGAAAGCTAATCCGCTATTTCAAATTTTTCTTAGATCATATCTGACTTTTTCCCCGGATTCACCTCCATTACTTTATTAAGTTCATTGAACTTATAAATACGTTACAGTCTTTGGATACGTTCTATCACTAAGACCCCTTCGCCGCGAATTTTGTAAATATTTTTACTCTCTCGAAAATATATTTCGGAGTTTATTTTTTATGAATATTTTTTTCTTTCTTTTTTAAATCTACCATTTTTTTTTTCGTTTTGTCATTCAGTACACCTGCTTTCAGATGTTCTGTCGTTTTTTTACGTGAAAACTTGCACGATTCTTTTAGACCGCATATGGACTTTGAAAGATTATTTGATCCTTTAATAAATCTCTGATAATAACGACAATTATTTGTTTGCCAAGCTAAGCCAACGAGACGAAACATGTTTTCTTTTTAATTTTATCTTACGTTGGCCTCACTTCAGATATGTGAAAACCATTATTTTCGAGCAAACTCACATCAACAAAAAACCTTGGGACAGTTAGGTCCATTAAAATCAACCAAGACCGTTGCGCCTTGATGGAATGCCACAACTGTCACCAATATGGACATATATTATGCAAATGTTTGCCGTCATCCATATGCGTTTAGGTTATGTAGCGGTGTCCTTATTCTGTTTGACATCTTTCTAACAATATGGCAACAATGGTGCTCCTAGCGGCACTCCACTAAACACGCCTTTTACAGAACTACCCACATTGTCCGTGGAACACCATTCTTGAAGATATTTATACATAGCGACTTTTTTACCGCCATACATCAACAGACTCTATGCGATCTACATTATCTCTGTACATTATCATCAAAGTGTTCATAAAACCAAATTTAATAGAGACATTAAGAGATTTAGATGTCGATCACATGATTTCAATAGCAGGCTTCGAAAGTGTAATAGCCTTTGTGCAAAATGTTGATTTAACACAGACTAAGCTGAAATTAAAGCATTGAAATTTTCACTTTGTGTTGTGTGATATAAAATTAAGCAACCGTTTACATTTTTTTGTGTCAGTAATTCGAAGAGTGGACGACAAGACCACGTATTTGTCCACGCTAGAATCTGCCAATACTTGACAATAATGCTTTAATTTTAGTGAAGTTGGTGTAGAGTTGGTGCGTGAATCTTTGTTGGTAGACGGAATAACAAGTTATCATGTATTGTCAGAATAAGGACACCTACTGTTTTTTACCGTAAATAATGTATTTTGTACTCGCTCTTCACACTCCCTACCTACACTTACAATCTAAATATACATAAAAATATCACAGCACTATCGATTCACTTACACTAAAATCGCGTCGCTTTGCGTCACAATTTTTATTAAAAAAAAAAAAAAAGAAAAAAAAAGGAATCGAAATTGAAATGCATATACGCCACCGCTGGGACACAAAAAAACTGTGGAAATAAATCCAATCCAACTTTTACGCACTCAACGCTATTTTTCGAAAAATTATTAAAACGTCAACACAAACATTTCGTAATCGAAAAAATATTCAAAGGTGACATTTTTTGAGCGGTTTCCAAACAAATCAAGCATAATAAAATGCAAATTACAAAAGTGCCGCAAAACGTATCAAACTATTTACAAACATCTATAGTTTTAGTGTTGTGTATTATACTTAAAACATTCTCAACACAGTTCAAAAACTTTGGAAATTTATCTCTTTTTTTGTTTTGATTACCGGAACACATTATATGATAAATATCGCCAACCGATTTAATGAGGAAAAGACAGATTTCAAACTGTATAGTGAAATTAAACAACTTAATCATGACATCAAAAATCAACTGAAAGCGGAAACAAGCGGCTATGTGAAATACTTGAGAAATATTGAATTATTTTTTATTAAAATCTACAAACATGGTACATCAATAATACGAAGAATGGGCAATCTCTTTATGCACTTCTTACGGGGAATATTGGCGATATTCATCTACACAAAAACCAAAAATATGAATCATTAGTTATTTTACAGGTCACTATGAATGTGTCAGAATTATTAGGTAGATGCCAAATTACTCCCATTTGGCATTTACCGATCCAATGCCAATTGATCTCACTCAATTTAACGTCCACACATTCCACTGAAGGCTGACAAACCATCAAATGATTCAAATCTTTGGCGAAGATTTCCAATTCCGGATATCAACATTTTTTTTTTTATAATATAGTGCAATTTTGACTCGCGGGTTTAAAACGCAATCTGCATTCAAAATAACTTCCGATCCTAGACAAAGAGCAAGCGACCGTTCTCACTCTACGCGAGTCCCGAGCACATACAAACAGGGAAACTGCACGCAACACGCACACACGCTCCGAACTCGACATCAATTACAAGCGAAATTAGCCTCGTACGGCCTCTCGTACAACGCAATGTGATATATACAATACGAAACAATACAGAATACAATCTCGACCCTGGCAATTTCAACCAAAATTTCAATGCATATTATATTATAAAAAGAGGTCATAGTGATTATAACTTCGAGTGCACTTTCGAGGGAAAGCACTTTTCGAAGTTACCTTTGCCTTTAGCATAAAAAGCACTGCCTCATTATATTCGTATCTAGTATATCCAAAAAATATCTTATTTTTGCAGAAATTCAATGCTTTGTTTTTATAAACTGCAAATTATATTTTAAAAGTCCTTATACCACAGCTCAAGATTATTGATATTGGTATTGATAACAAAATCCTTAGCAACTGATAGTTTTGAAATCACAAAATACTTGATATACGCAAAGATTTCCGAAGTTCAAGTGGTACAAAATCAAGTTTATATAGACGTGACGTCATAACTTTGAATTCGGTTTTTAACCTGTCATGACGGATCGATAGATTCTGCAGTTTTATTCAATCTCACGTCGAAGTGAACATCGAATGATACGGTATTTTATATGCTTTTTAGATTACGATCAGTGTTGAAAGTAACATTACTTAAAATATGTTCAGGTCGAGAAAGTATAACAATGTACAGTACTATCACTGTTATTACAACGAAAATGTTCTAGCCAATCATAACGCACCAAATTCACGGCTGCCAGCTAGCTATTGGTCGTTGCGCATAGCCCGACTTATTTCGAATGGAAGCAAAACAACCAGACCGGAATTTCAATGGTGTTGATAATTATTCTAGTTGGCTTTCCATTACGTCAATATAACTATTTTGGTAGTATCGTACTAACCAATGTACATTGGGCCAAAACGGACATTATTTTGGGCTGGGCCTTACGAGGCTAAATAGAGAAACTTAACTAAATGAGGTAGCATCACTATGAATTATGATAACATTAACCGTCTAATGTTTGGTGGGATATATGTTAAAAATGTATACTCTATCAACATTAAAATAGATACTATTGTATAACTGAGGTACATCATTGTTTCCGTTCGAGGTAGCTGGTGGGGGGGGCGGAACAGCCTCGCGACACTAATACATTGCGACCAAAAAGTCGCACTACATCGCCTTAACGTGAGTCTACACTACACAATTAATGTTACTACGATTAAAAGAATTCATGAATCAGTTTTGGCTATAACAATGTTACTTTACACATTTATAACATAAATAAATATGTTATTGAATTTATGAATCAATTTTGGCTGTATCTATACATGATCTGAAGATTGAAGTGAATATAAAATGTATTCTTTAAACAACTAAAGTTATGATATAATATAACATGCACAGTACGGACTCACGTAAACACAGAAGCTGTTCCGGCCTTAACGCGTAGATACAAAAATACGATTATCAACTAGATGTAAAGAAAAAATTCTTCAAAATATATCAGTGTTCATCATCGAGAGCCGATTCGCATCGACCATGTCCCCATAATAGGGGTATTCGGGGAATACCTTCGTGAAAACGGGGGGCTCCCATTTAGGGGTCACTTGGTATTTTTGGTACGTGGCAGGGTCCAAATAGGGGGGTAAGAGCGTGTTCTTGTGGGTCATATTAAATTCCTCGGTCTTAATTGTGAGAAGCGGATCAATGTGGGGCAGCATATGATCATCCAAGTCAAGGATGCCACAGCTGTCTCCGATGGTGAACTCCGGCCCATATTCCGGAGGGTAGTTTGACGCTTCAGAAGATGGACCTGCATTAGCAGGAATCGCAGTGCTCACTGAAATAGAAACATCCAACCTTTTTAAATGTTTCTTTAAGCTGAAATTTTCGCAGGGAATGATACGTTATTTTAATTTACAATATTGTTCATCACACAAACATTTTCCAGTTGTGGAAATCGAACCCACAGCCTTTGACTCAGAAAGCAGGGTCGCTGCCAACTGCGCCAATCGGTCATCAAATTTGCTTATTTCGCACTTCTAATATTAAGTATGGATTTCGATAAATTGAATTAAATAAATATACTACGACAATACACACATCGCAATATTATTATGAATAATAGACATAAATACTTAGAATATTCATATAAACACCCAGACACTGAAAAACATTCATGCTCATTACACAAACATTTTCCAGTAGTAGGAATCGAACCCACGGCCTCGGGCTCAGAAAGCAGGGTCGCTGCAAACTGCGCCAATCGGCCGTCAAATGAATTGTATTATTAATAAGAATAATGGAAAAAGGTGCACAGCACCTAAAGTGTTCACTCGTCCACAAGCCCACACTACTAACACAAAAATATTGGAAATTTGCTTTATGGCACATAACGCAAATTTTGCCTACCTAATACAACCTATTTGTGAAGATATTTTCCAGATCTTCGTAAAATTTTCATGAGACCATTATGGTAAAAATTTTCAAATGAAAAACATGCATGTTAATTAAAATTAAAAAAAAAACACATTCAGACTGAATAGTATTTAACTTATAAATAAGGTGGAAAATTGCACTCACCGTTATCAAAAATAGCGTTATTAGTCTCCAGCACGTCAACTAACTCAAAGTTACCATCATGTGGCTTCTCCGGAATATTCTGCATTATCTGTAACTCTTTCTCAATATCAATGCAATGTATAGTCTCTGGTTCCAAAGTACTATTTTGGACTTGGAATTGGTATTTAAGTTTCATATCCGTCACATTTATTTGAGGATTAATTTCTATTAAACTTTCATTATTAGTAATTGTATCCAAATTTGAATTATTAATTTTAATTTTGCCATCATTTTTAGTAAATATAGCTTCGTCACTAGTTTTCGAATCAATTTTAATTTCATTAATTTCTTCAGCTTCATCATCAGAAGTGGGATCGTATTTTTTATAAATTTTACCTTCGAGATTATGCATTCGGCGCTTATGTTTAGCCCAGTTGGGATAGCTGGCGAACGTTCTAGAACAAATCGTACATTTGTATGGCTTCGACCCCGTGTGGACGTTCAAATGTTGCCGCAGTAGATCCAGCTTACTGAAACCCTTATTGCAGTAAGTGCAAGTATGAGTTCGCTTCTCGTTGTGAGTTTTTACATGCTCCAAGAAGCGACGTCTATGGTTGTAAACCTTTCCACATACTTTGCAGATGTGTACAGTGCTTTCAAAGTGTTGTGTTATATGCTTCATCAGGACGTATTTCTCGCGATAGTTTCGGTTGCATATGGGACAGCCATAGAGCTTCTGTCTGTGCACGTCTATGTGACGTTCGCAGGATGTCAGAGAAGTGAACAGCAAACCACACTGCCTGCACCAATTTTGCTGTGAATTGTGAACGTATTGGTGGAATATCAGCTCTTTTGGTGACGCACATCTGTAAAAATATTAATTAAATCCTATTATACTTTGATAGCCAAAATATCTATAATGAATTTGCCTAAGAAATTCCGAATGTCATGTAAATAGAGTAAAGTATGTAGAGAGGACAGACAGATATGTGCATACATAAATATTGGCATCATGAAAAGGCAGAGGACACACATACTGTCGTATATGTGTCCGATGCGACATAGTAGCAAAAAAACGCACAATACACCTTGGCTCCTCAGTACCACTCCCAGAAGCACCCAGAGACCAGCTAAGCTTAGCAGGCTGCCAGGTCCCTGTATGCTGGGCTTACAGACGTGGGTAACTATATAAAACAGACTGTTCCGGTCAACTAACTACAAAGAAGTCTAGTGTGTTCGTGCGATCTATAAAAAGGGTCCGAGAGAGTCATTGAGATAAATTTAAAGAAGTTAAGATAATGACAGTTTTTAGCCAATACATATTTGAAAATTTAATGTATGTTCACAAAAATATATCTAAATTTAAGAGAAAATTTGACTGCAATAATTTGATCATTAGAAACAAAAATAAACTTGCAGGGCAATGTACTAGACTACATAAAATAAGTAGTTCATTTAAAGGAAATTGTATACAATTTTACAATAAAGTACCAGTTGATATCTTGGAGATATCTCTGAAAAAGTTCAAAGTTTGTATTAAACGTAAACTTATAGAAAAGTCCTTGGACTACGTCAACGATAAAAATGCTTGGGTGTAAATTATTGCTCAAACCAGGTTACTCCTTTAATAGTTTTAAAAGACAATGTGAGATGGTGATAACAAAAAAAAAATAACATCCGGCTAAGTTTGTTGTGGGCTTCTTCTTAGACCAGGGCGCGTTTGGAACCCTCGTAGCGTTAGTATTAAGTTGACGAATTTAGTTATCGCCATCAACTCACTTCTATGCCATATTTTACATGTAATGTACGCATCAAAAGTGCCATCTATGTGCCTATTTGAATCAAGAAATATTTGACTTTGACTTTAGTGTCTTACATTTTCTGGCAGTTCTCCACCGGGCAGCGGATGCAGTGGATCCCGTGCTCGTCCTGCAAGTGCTTCCGGAGACGCTGCTCTGTGCCGTAGCGGTGGCCGCACTCGGAGCACGCGAAGGGCTTCCCGCTGGACTCCGAGTCAGCTTGGCAGACTGCCATGTGCGTCGCCAGCATGGACAGGCGGTTGAACGTTTTGAGGCAAATGCTGCAGCTGAAAGTAACAACGTTAAGCTTTATCTATCTATACTAATATCATAAAGAGTGTTACACACAAATGGTATTAGACAAATGTTTTTTTTTTAATCCACTCCAAGTATAGCCCTTGACTGTAATCTCATCTAATGGTAAATGATGATGCAGTCAAAGATGTTACCAGGCTAACCGGTCAGGTGTAAACTCTATGGCAGTTATTTTAAGCCCATACCCTCAAATTCAGAAATTATAAATTCCCAATAATACCCGGGAATCAAGATTGAATCTGGAACCTTCTACTTTAAAGCACAGTGCTCACCGCTGCAATAACACACTTTTTCTAACGCCCCTTGCGGTTTCACGAAAACACGACGCCATACACGTTGATTTAATTGTAAAGATTTATTTATTTGAGCGCGCTAAGAGAACTAAGAATATAGCAAACTTAACACTATTGCATAAAACAATGTTAGAAGATATAATATATCTGAACATATTATGTTACAAGCAAGTGTGATGCAATAAATCATACTCACCAATATCTGTCTTTACTGAAATGGTTGTAGGCGTGCTCACCAAACGCTGAATACTTCTCAAATAGTTTGTCGCAAACAACACAGACATACACTATATCCTTGTCACCGTGTTCATATGAGACATGCGCATCAAACTCCACTCTGTCCTTGCATATGACTGTGCAATAGCCGCAAGCAATACCACCTAAGCGTTCTATGGATGTTTCCTGGTTATCAGAATTTTGTATGACTTCTACAGTTTTTTCTTCCTTTATATCATCAAAATGTTTAAGCAGATGCAGACCTGCATCGTCCCTACTGGGTATGTTTTCATTGCAAATCGGGCATGTGTATATAAACACTGTGTGAACATCTGCATGGTCCTTGCAGCTGTCCAAGGAGGCTAACTTCACTTCGCATACTTGGCAATGATACGGCACTGAGCCTGTGTTATCGTGGATGATCTGATGAAGTTGTAACTCGCTCTTCGATGTGAATCTGAAAACATGAGAGGTAAATTAAAGTACTATTAACTTATAAGAGAGAGGGAAACCAATGGGCTGGCAGGCTTTAATAAATACAATCTGAAAGTAAGAAAGTTCATGATGAAATCATATAATTAGCAATTGAATGTCTGAAAGCCTCAGCAGCCCTACATCAACTGAGAAAAGGGCTGATAATCCTCAAATGGTAGAGCAGATAATCGTTAAGAACAATCATAATGAATCTCTCCAATGCAGCAACTATAACTTTTGGCTTCAATACTAGAGGGTGCAGGATCACAAGAGTTTAATAAGTCCAATAAAAATATTCAAGATTGAGTATGTCCATCTTTTCGAGATATGACAACGACACAAGATGTAGATTGTCAAAACCATTTCAACATGGTTTTTTTTTTTTTAAATATACTACGACAGTACACACATTGCCATCTAGCCCCAAAGTAAGCAAAGCAAGCTATGCTTACTTTGGGGCTAGAAGGCTATTATGGGTACTAAGATAGCTGATGAATATTTTTATGAATATAACACACATAAATACTTATATACATAGAGACCCCGAGACACTGAAAAACCATCATATTCATCACACAAACATTTTCCAGTTGTGGGAATCGAACCCACAGCCTATTACTCAGAAAGCAGGGTTGCTGCCCACTGCGCCCGTCAAAATTTACTTAAATTTGATTAAAATTACTGTACTCACTGCTTGTTGCATGTTGAACATTTGAATGTGTGCATGGCTTTGATATGGTCGTTCAAAGCTGTAATCTTGGAGAAATATTTTAAACAATATTCACACCTGAAAGAGAATCACATATTAAAAACAAGGGTAGTATTTAAACCTACTAATATTAATGTATATAAAAGGTATCATAAATGAGTAAATATGGCCATACTAAAGTTAAAGGTAAAGGGGGTGGTGACAACAGTATTCTAATCTACTGTCACTATGGCACAGTTATACGCTACTCTAAGTAAGTTTTTTAATTATCTCCTAGTCAATAGATTGTTTTCCACTTGTAGCAGATCATTTTGTATTTACTTTATTATTTAGTGTTTACAATTATGGTAGTGTTTAGTTTTAACTTTTTAATAAAATTTTATTTTGCTTGATTCAGTATCCCAAATATACTAACTTGTGTCTACACTTAATGACATGTGTAGTATAACAATGCCCACGAAGACTGGGATAACTAGTATGCTGTTTATGACACACCACACATGTGTACACTATCTTCTCCCCACTGCCATGTTTAGAATAATGGTCTTCATATTCCTTCTTTTTACTGTATGTTAATTCACATAAATGGCAATATATGCCACCAACTAAATCAATAGTTGTTGGTTTGGGTATATGAATTTGAGCATCTTTTGCCAGTTTTCTCAAATTCATCTGTTGTATGTTACGAAAATTTTCTGTTATATTGCTCGGAAGTGTTGCCTCTATGTCTGTGAAGGTGTGTGAAGCCATCTTTTACCACTCTCTATGTGCAATCCATTTATTGAGTATGTATTTCTGTCAAATTGGTGTGTTTACTGCTATTGATGATGGCAACAACATTATATTGTTGTACACCCTACATGTTTATTATTTTGGTATTTGCCTGGAAATAAACCATTATTTATTATTATTATTATTCAATCAAATCAAAAATTATTATTCAAGTTTGCCTATCACAGACACTTATGAAACTATCATGTTTTTAGGTTTTATTAACTTAAAATTAAAGCTTGGCTAATCCAGGAAGGGGCCTCCGGGTGCTGGAATGGCAACTCTGCACCGGCATGTTATATTTTTTTTAATACATTAGGGGTTTTATTAACTTTAAATTAAAGCTAGGCTAATCTAAGAAGGAGCCTGCAAAGAGCATTGCCAACCAATGGACGTTAGGGCTCCGAGGTGCTGGAATGGCAACTCCGCACTTGTAAGAGCAGCATGTTATATAAAACAAATTATTGTTATTATTTGTTTAGCTTGGAAGCTTAAGAAGATTTTTGTTTATGTTGATGATGATGATGTATGTGTTGATTGAGTACATATAAATTAAAAAAAAAAAAAAAAAATTTTATATATTATCTACAGATGAACTTCAAATATACACATACAGACAGTTTTAACCTGGCAGTTTGAGTTCTAGTAGTTCTAAAAAAAAGAAATTATACGCATAATTAGTATAAATAATTATATAAGGCTTTATGTGGCAGTTTAACTCATTCCTCAAGTCTAAATATATGATAAAACTAAGATGAAAATAATGAGTAGAAAATGAATCTCAACATATTACAATCTAGTCAATATTCCATTTAAGGAAATTGTGTTGTTTACACAAACAATATTATCATATCTTATGAGGTCAATGGATTATCATAGTCAAGATTTACTCAGAAGCATTCAACAAGTATAAAACTGTATTGGTTAATTTTATTTAACATAACGAATTTAATTTTTATGGGCATATGGTCAATAAAATTATTTTTATTTTTAATTGCTAATTAAAAGTATGTATAAGTAAATTATGCTAAATTGTGAGTATATTTAAAATTACTTTTAGACATATGTTACTTTAAAAACATAAATTTTAAAGTAAAATTCTGTTTTTAAACTTTCAGACATAATCGACCTTGAGTCCTTGACTAGTGAATAAAAAATGGGAATATTAAAACACATACCTGCTAAGATTAGAATATAATCAAGTTTAGCACAGAATTCAAGTGTCCATGGATGTCATACAAATTAACGAAAAGAATTATATGATGATAAGAACACACTAAAGGATGATTCGAATTCATCATTTAACTTCGTGGGCCGAACAAGGTACATAATCAAGCGCTACAGTAAAACATAAAGGTGCATCACTTACAGAATCGGATATGAACTTATAAATCTGCATCGGACAGTCCAACGTTACATTTTACATTACAACAGCCGAAATAAAATATAAACGATAAAAAATGTAACGCCGGACGACAAACAACGCCAAGAAAACGTGTGAAATTTCTGCATTTGACATCTGTGGAGCTGTTGTAGAAAAAAATCAATAAAGTAATGAATATCCACACTAGCAACATTTCATTTTACATCAGTATGTGCTGTGCTTTCAAATCACTGACCACTGTGTTCTGCCTGCCTTACGTGCTTGAACGTGCTGGGCACGGGACAAATCCCGTCGCACAAATTTTCGCGCTATGTAAATAAATGTATGGATAGTCACTTAGTCGCTGCTACCCATGCCACCGTCATGGAATACTTAATGCTTAGTATATATAATTATCAATTTGCTTGATAAAGAATCGTAGACTGAGTCAGTCTAAGTATGGAATATATTTCCCATATATATAAATAACAGAATATATTTTGTTTCTGTTTCAGCCCCTTCCACAGATTAAGTATGCCGCTCACAACAACGGAACGCGCATCACTATTTTTGTATTGTAAAATAGTACAAAATCAATCTGACTTAAGAAAAAAAAATCATACTGACATTCCTAATGTCTAGCAAAAATCAAAAATGGCGTAAACCTCAACAACCAAACAAATAACAATAATAGTGTTTTCTCAATAATCTTCTTCTTTCAGTTAAATTATATTGGACAAACGTGAAGATAAATTGCCAAAGTTGTAATGTTATTCGGTAAGTAACTACTGCAATTATATTGTGATTTAAATTTTAGTATTATATTCAAAATACATCATTTTTGTAATAAATTAGGGAAGTGCGAGATAAAATAATTAAAACCAATATAAATATTAATAAGTATTATATACGATAGTAGTTATATTGTAATCCTACATGTTAAGTTTTTCTATCATTACAAACAAATCATCAGTAACTTTTAATCCGAACCCCTACGAAAACGAAATCAAAGGCGGGCTTTCAATGTTTTGTAATCAAAACTATATCTGGCATCGAGCCAACCGAATGCCAGAAATAGTATACGTTGAACGTGCGACGCTTAAACGTAAAACCGCAAAATTTTGTTGCACATAAATTTAATTCTACGTCTACGTCCAAAATGGACCGACATCATACCCACTCGAGTATTCATGGGTCCTATAGGAGTAAGGACTCTACTTCGACTACTGAGAGTGATCCTCGAGAGAAAATAAAGGATTGCTTAAGAAAGTTCATTGCGTTTATGTTCACGCAAGTGGGTGTTGGCGCCCTGGTAGTTTGCTATGCGATCCTAGGCGCCGCGAGTTTTATGCACATTGAAAAGGATAGTCCAGACGAACAACTTGAGAATGTTCTTCAATGGCGACAGAACTGTGTAGATGAATTGTGGAATATAACAAATGAATACAACATTTTGAACCATACCGCTTGGATGTTGAATAGCAATAAGGTTTTAAAGGTATTTCAAAATAATATAACAGGAGCTATACATTTGGGATATAATGGTCGTGCTTCAGAAGATATATGGTCATTCCCAGCAGCTTTAATGTACTCATTATCAGTGTTTACAATGATTGGTTATGGAAATGTAGTACCCAAGACAGTATGGGGCAAAATTGGTACAATAGCGTATGCATGCTTTGGTATACCAATTTATGTGCTTTATTTTTGCAATATGGGTAAAGTGTTGGCTAAAACTTTTAAATGGCTGTATATAACTGCCCACGAGTGTAGTCGCAGAGATGACACATTGCTTGAAGATGGTGAAATTCAGGCTATTAAAAGGAAGATCACTGTACCATCAACTGCTTGTCTGTGGGTTATATCATTCTATATATTGACTGGGACTATTATGTTTGGTGCTTGGGAGAAGTGGAACTACTTAGACTCTACATATTTCTGTGTCATAAGTTTGTGCAAGATTGGCTTTGGGGATTTTGTACCTGGTGCAAACATTGCGGACTCTGCGGAAGGTTCCCATTTAAAATTAGTAATAAACTTTATATATGTTTTACTTGGAATGGGTCTTGTCGCAATGTGTTATAATTTAATGTGCGAAGATGTGCGAGTCAAAGTGAGAGAACTGAGGCAGGACTTGAAGAATTGTTTGGATGATATAACATTAAAGATTACAGTTTGTATGAACGATACAAAATATTACCATCAGAAACAAACAAGGAATATAAAATGATGCTTTAGAAATGTGCTTAAGAATTTTGATAATAGCAGCAATATTGGGTTTTGTAGCCATATGCTTTTTTTAAGGGTGCTATAGTACAACAAAGGACCCTTATGATTTTGTTATGTCTGTCTGATCATGTGTCACCTGCATTTTTTGGATTTAGATTGTTACAGAAGGAGGTTAGGAGAACAGGGAATTCCTACAATCAGCATATTTACAAATTTACTTTATTAAATTGATTGTAATTTCATTTTTGAAAGAGGATTTTGTAATTATCATATATTTAATTGTACAATCAATCTTTAAAATAAAGTGACCGGCCGATTGGTGCAGTGGGAAGCAACCCTGCATTCTGAGTTCAAGGCAGTGGGTTCTATTGCTACAACTGGAAAATGTTTGTGTTATGAAAATGAATCTTTTTAGTGTCTTAGTGTTTATCTGTATATTATAAGTATTTATGTCTATTATTCATAAAAAATATCCATCAGCCATCTTAGTACCCATAACATAAGCTATGCTTATTTCGGGGTTAGATGGTAATGCGTGTATTATTAATTTTTACAAAAATAGTAATACCTACTTTTTTTATTTAATAAAATATTACAACATTATATTCAGTAATAAAATCTAAGCTTTGTACAAAAATAAAGTGCGTTTAAGTATATGAACTAATATTTATAACAAAGTTTTCTTGAATGTTTTAATTAATTCAATATCATATAATTTAATCTATTTTTGATGAACATATTAATATTTTTACTCAGGAAGATGCATTTAAGTTTTAATATTTATCAACACAATTTATAAATGAATTTGATGATAGTGTAAAACAATAAACAGTTAAAAAAATTATAACAATAGTTTTTCATGGATTTATTTATTTAATTAAATTACTAAAAACTTATCAAACTGTGCTATGTATTAATTAAAATAGACAATGCACATAGTGAACTTGGTACTGAAAGTGACCTCTTCTGGTATAGTTAAGGAACACAAAAGTGGGTGAGGGTTGAACAAAAAGAATGCAAAATATTTGTGCGACATTAACGCCGTATAATAAATGCAGTATAATGTTGGAATGGACATGCAGTGTTTTGCACGCAGTCATTTAAAACGCTACTTACGTCTACTACTAGAAATGGAGTGATTATGTGGGGCTTTTACCTACCATAAACTCTGTACGTCCCTCTACAAACATATTGGCTAGAGTGTGAGATGCACTAGCTTATTTACCCCACTATCGCCAAAACTGTCATGTACCCGTAACAGGTTAGCCTGGTACCATTAAAGACTGTACTAGTATTAGATTGGGATTGCAGTCAAAGCTTAGCTTGTAGTCGAATATAAAGATAAACTGTAATCTTGAAGATCTCACTGACCCAAGTCTTCTCAGTCAGATTCCTCTTGAGACCATTATTGGTCATTTAGTGATGTGGCACACTTGATTATCTGTCACAACTCTTCTCTGGTAGCTGCCTTCCTTGTACACTCAAGTAAGGGTACGGCAATTGAAGCCTTTATTTATTTGGTCGGCCCATCTCATAGGCGATCATTGGACATAATGGACGTCGACCCTGTCGAAGAAGCGGTGACAACCCAGTGGGTCCTCGACTTCACTTTCGGGGGAGTTCGAATCCCAGCACGCATCCCATCTCTAACTTTTCGAAGTAAATATGCACTTAGTCTTTAGTGCAATTAAAATATGCTATCTATCTATAAATAAGATATGCTTCAACGGTGTACGGAAACATCGTGAGGAAACCTGATAGTTCACCATAATGTTCTCAAAGGTGTGTGGTGTGTCAACAAATCCGCACTGGGCCAGTGGACTACGGCCTTCACCCTTTTTCATTGTGGGAGGAGACCCGTGCCCTGTGGTGGGCTGGTAATGGATTGATATGATGGTCGGCGTCGATACAATTCGGTGGGATTGAAGTCATATGCCAATCTGTGGAAGAATGTAAAAATATTTACTATATAAATAGACTGAATAAAACTTTGATTATGCCCCCTGCTTGGCTATCACGGGCGGGAGATAAGAATTATATCCCCTGACAAGGGATATAATTAACGTTCCCACCAGCTAATTCACTGGAACATAGAATAGGAGAAGTTTACCCCCGTTTATTGATACACATATATTATTTGGATATTATTTCCACTTGTGCTCCAGTGCTCTGAGAGTTGATAAAGCTGTGGGACAAGATTAATTTATAACCTTTCCCCGGGGATATAATTGTCTCCCGCCCATGCTAGCCGTGCCGTTGGTAAAGTTGGTGAAAATTAATTATTTTAAAACAATATTAATTATTTGAATAAATTTATTTAGAATTTTTTTTTTGCGTTTACCGATGCTAGGTCGCTATTCCGGGCACTTGAGACCGCAACGTCCGAACCTATTTCACAGCTACCATTATAGCTTTGATTGCACACGTCGCAAACTCATATTTTAGGTAAAACGCCTAGATGCATGCGGCGGGACCTGTGTGCAACCTGGAGCAAACTCATATTCTTAGGCAAAACGCCTAAAAATGCCTTTTAGCATACGGCGGGAGCTGTAGCGCAGTTTGTCGGTGCAGGTATGCGTCGGTCGTGAGACGGGCGATGCTGCCGCTGCGGTTGCGGCGCGTGGGCGGGCACGACGGGCGCGCCAACGACGTGCTGTTCCACCCGCCCGCGCGCCCGCCGCCCGCAAGCGCGCCGCCGCACCCGCAAGCGGTGGTGTTCTTCGGCGGCGACGTGCAGGTACTCCGCGACAATCACTACTCCATGCATTTACGAGTACTATGAAATATAATATACAACGTGTTAAGGAATTACGAAATACTGGTGAAAGTAAGAATGTTAGGCTCATCGGTGACCTAGCCGATAAAAAACTCGAGAGTTTGGGACATTGTCGCAGGGTTGCCTGCCTTTCGGTATTCTATAGGATATATTTCGGAAAGTGCTCAAGAACTGTTTGATCTAGTTCCTTCGCCTTTTTACCTTTGAAGCGCGTGGCACCGTAAGGATCTGCATCTCTACGTGGTCGATATACCGCGGACGCGTACGAAGCGCTTCGCATCTTCGTTTCTGATACACACCGCTAGGATCTGGAATGCCCTTCCAGCTTCCATTTTACCCAGTACCTAGAATATGAGTACCTACAAATCAAGAGTGAATAGGCATCTTCTAGGCAAGCGCGCTCCACCTTAGGCTGCTTCATCGCTTACCAGGTGTGATTGCATTCCAGCGCTCGTTTATAAACTTAAAAAAAAAAAAAACTACAATAAATTTCCAGATAAAATCCTTGAGATGTCTGTCAATAAGTTTAAAGTTTATACAACACGTAAGCTTATAGAAAAATCCAATTATAATATTAAGGTTTACATGTATGATAAAAAGCTTGGGTATGAATTGCTCTAACTTCATAGCTAGCATTAACTCGACTGTGAGATGGTGAAAACAAAAAAAACTAGTTTGTTGTGGGCTCTTCTTAGACCAAAGCGCATTTGGAACCCTTCTAGCTTTTAAAGTTAACGAATGCAGTTATTACCATCACTAACTTTAGTGTAACATGTTAAATGTATAAACGCTTCAGAAGTGCCTGTGATAAGGTGATGAAGATGAATACTTATAATATTTTTGTAATTTTAAAGAAAGAAAGAAAGAAAAATCGTCTTTATTTTCATACATTTGTGACATAAATTTGTTTTAAGTACAAACGTGTGACTAAGGAGCCCCCTCTTAAAGGTTGCATAAGTAAATTTCATAAGGAATCACCCTGTAAAAATATGAAATCAAAAGAAGCATATTAGTTTTTCCATACAAAATAATTCAAAACATTTTAAGTGCTTACTTATGACAACCCTACTGAAGGTAAATGACCGACACGCGCATAGTAACTACGTTACGCGGCGCGTACCTAATAAAGTGACAGGAGTCACTTGACTTTACTTTCGCGTGTGATGTTAGGGCTGTATCTGATTTCTGTCAGTAATAACTATGGCAATGGTTTACTCAAAAAACTATTAGCGTTTCGGTTTCACAGCTAAGTCTCAGAGACAGTAAATAATGTACGTCTAAAACCTCTGAAGTATTATTTCGGTTTTCAATTACATGTTGTATAAATCAAGAAAAACCGACTTATCGGCGACCAGCTGTTTCACGCGTCTTTGTACCTTTATACTTTCGTCTGCATAGGAAAGGGCTGACGCAAAGTAACACATCACAACATTCCATCTAAGCTAAGACTGCGACGGGAATCATCGTCAGTCCTTCATTGACCACAACAGCGACAGGGTTGTTATTCGGTTGCCAAAAAGTCAAGTGTGTGTGTAACAAGTGAATAAACATTCTACCTAGTGAATATCTTTCTATTATTTTCAGTATAATTAATTATCTTTTTGTTTTTAATAAGATAAAATTCATTCCCGTTATAACAGAACGCGGTTTTTTGGTTTTTCATGAATCCTGCAGGAACAAGCCAGGGCACCGCGGCGTTCCGGGACGCCATAGAAAGCACTGAGGCGCACCTCGAGGCTCCTTTTGTAATTCAAACTAAATCTAGAAAAATAGATATTTCCATAATGCTTTTAAAATAATGTCATCATCGGTATTTCAATCATTTATCTTAGTACCCATTCCACTAGCTACGTTTTACAGTAAATTTATAAAGTGGGTAAATTATAACTAAGTAAGTATTTGTCAGATATTTTATTAAATTGATTAGGATTTTTACAAATTTGATTAAAAACCAATGTTCATGGTATTCAGTGGGTATTATAATATAAATACGACTGCATTTTCGATACACTTCAGTCCTACATGGACTCGAATGATGCAAAGATACCTCCCGGTGTCTTAGTCGTTTATCAACGCTTACTTTCGCGTTGCGTGTATTGTCGTAATATATTTATGTATTTAATATCGCTTTAGTTATTAAAGGTATCTGTATGTTGTTTGTAGGACTATCCGGAAGTGATGCAGGCGCACCGCGACAACAGGCACTATGTCAAATGGAACCTCGAGAGTACGGCGCGCATGCTCGCACACGACTTCCCCACGCAGTTCATACTGGTCGTGAAACCCGCTAGGTAACATTTCAAAATCATCGATATCCCACCATATAGCCTACTTTTACGTAGTGTTAACGTAGGATATACGTAAAGAGTTAAATATTTTTACTGTCATGTATCATTATATTGTCATGGTATTTGCTTCAACGGTGAAGGAAAACACCGAAACGTGACGAAACCTACATTCCTAAGAGTTCTCCATAATGTTTTCAAAGGTGTGTGGAGTCCGACAAATACGCATTGGCACGCGTGGACGGACATCGGCCAGGCGTCCGGTGATGGCTCATAAATTTTTTTGAAGTAAAACTTCTTTAGGCTCGACTACGAGTCAGTCAAGTAACTCAGATTTTTTTCTGACGGAAGTAACGCTTACGTCAGACGTCTTTGTAGTTTCCGCAATTTAGAAATTAAAATTTGGATTGGTCGTAAATATATGTCATTTAATTTACTGCACGCTTCTTGACTTATACGCCAGCTAGTGGCAAATGTCATAATCAATTAGGATTATTTATTTCCAATATTTTCAAACGGATCACTTGTGAATAGCAAAGTGAATAGATATTCAACAGTTCAAAGAAAATATTTTAAATTGCAAAGTTTTTTGAAAATCTCTAAATATACTTGTTTATTTATTACTTCTGTAATAAATTTTCTGACTATTGTGACATTTTATAATGTTCAATGACAAGGTTATATTGACATGTGCTGATCTAACCTTCAATTTTCTACTCTCAATTATTCAATTTAACATGTACTGAAAATATTTATAAAATGTGAGAGTGATATTAATGAATTTTTAATAGAATATAAAATGAACATTTTACTCTTTCATCAATAAATAATAATAAAAGTTTTACTTCAATCGCGCGTAAAGGTTCCATGCACGCACTTTTTTTTTTCTATACTATATCGTGCGCGGTTAGCGGGAGTTAACTCTTTACAATACTCTGCACTATATGCAGCATAGCATTTCGAGCAGCTGTATGTAATGGTATTTCTGTAGATAGATAGATAGATAGATAGATCTTCATTTGTATAATACACACGTTTACATAGATGTCATTTAAATATCAATTACGAAGTCACAGTGTATTGCCATTAGCTGGCGTGCAAATATTACAAACCATTGGTTGCAATTAACACATAAAATCAATTTAAAAACATGCAATTTTAATAAGTACAATAACACAATAGCGGTTATCATAATTAAAGTTGAAAAAAAAAAATCAGACACATTAATTGAAAATACGTGTTCAATGTAAAAATTAAATTCATATGGCACAGTCGTTTTTTTTGTCATATTGGAAAAAATCATCTACTTAGTAGAAATTTTTCTTTGCAACCATTTCTTCAACTTTCGCGTAAAATGTTTTATTGAAAGTGTTTTGAGATTTGATGGATGTTTATGTATATTTGCCGTAGCGTAACAATTTTTGCTAAATAGTGCTAAAAGAGGACACATGGGTAATCATCGTATAAGTATTTACATTTATTATCACCAAACCTTACATTAGACCGATACCTTTACACAGTGGCGTGCACTGGGTTTCTTACCAAGGTACACACAGCAGCAAAATTGCATAAAATGGCAAAAGTTCTTCTCCTATACGAGCTAAATGTCAATTTTAGGGTATGCAGTGCTTTTGTGCATGTATTAAGTGCACGCCACTGCCTTTACATACTTTGGAAAATATCTCCCTTCAATTCAATTCAATTTTATTTATTTGCTGATACAGGTAAATAGGTGTTACAGGAAAAAATATATGCAGATCTTAACTGTACCACGCCAAATTGGCATGCAAATTGTTGTCAGGGTGGTGTTTAAAATTTTAAATTGTTACTACTAGGTACAATTAAGATATTGGCAATTGTAATGTTTATAATAACACAATACAATTAATAAAATAATAAATTACAATTAAGTTTATATGGGCACATGACGAAGAATACAAATAAATTAATAATTACTAACAAATGTCATTTTAAACATTTCATGTCATTTATTAGTGGCCGGCCTTATGACTCGAGTCGCAAATAAAATATGAACTGTCACTCCTTCTAGCCTGACAAGTATAGTTATTGCCTGCCAGACATTTGTTCCGCAAAAAGTATTTAACCTCACGACCCTCCGATCTCGAATCCTTGTTTTTCATGATGGCGCTTCGGTTGCTCTCGTAAAACTTCGCTATAGTTGTCACGTGGCACCACCGTTTCCGCTTGAAATGGTGGCAACCAGAAGTGCGACAAAAGCGCGGTTTGATGCACTCTCCAGTGATGCCAACTTGGGGGTTTTTTCCCCTAAATTTAGAGGGAAGTATTTGAAAAAGGGGATTTTTAGGGAGAAAATAAATAGAAACTGAATGATAAGTATTTTAGTGCCCTCTGTAGTTTGATTGATTAACTCGTTGGTATTACTTGTAAAATGTCAGATTTAAAGTAAATAACTTTTGGATCAGAAGCTTTTTTGCGTACTTATTTATTTATTAATGTTTTTAAATATTAATAATAAATTTTTTATCAATCTTTAAAAAAAATGCCTAAGGAAAATAAGAATTTGAAAAGCTATACACAAAATTTTTCAGAAAAATGGGAGACAGATAAAGAGCTAAAAGGTTTTGTATTCTGTTCATTAGAATTTTATCGAATGTAGGGGATTTTAAAATAGGCTTAGGTGATAAAATTTTGAGCAGTTGGCATCACGGGTACTCTCGTCAAAAACCAGTTCATCTTTGTACAGGATAGAGTACAAAAGCTTCAGCTGCTACGACAACTTCGTACCCAGCAACAACGCGGGCGTGCCCGACCACACGCCGACCCACAGTGCGCTCCACCACCTTGAAAGGTGAAACCAAACATCTTTTTTTCTGTTTTTTATTCCACTACAAGTTAGCCCTCAACTGCAATCTCACCTTGTAAAAAAAATTCAAAAAATTCAAAATTCATTTATTTCAAGTAGGCCTAATTAATAAGCACTTATGAAACGTCAAGTCTGTTTGTAGTGACTCTACCACCGGTTCGGAAGGCAGATTCCACTGAGAGGCGCCGGCAAGAAACTCAGCAGATTGCTCTTTTTACATCATTTTAAAGTTTAACAATCTTTAGAATTTTTCTATTTTGTGAGAGATGAGAGCGGAGTGGCCTGCTTCCAAGCAGCCTTGTCGTTTAGGAATTCATCAATCGTGTAGTAACCACGATTTATTAAATGTGTTTTAATATATTGTTTAAACTTAGGTAAAGGTAGATCTAATATACAGTGGACCCCCGGTAGTCCGGCCCCTGTCTAATCCGGCGCCCCCTGTAATCCGACATGGTCTATTATTTATTATTGAATACGTATTCGCTAAGCATGATTGAACAAGTTACAACTTGTACGCACCATCACTATTGTGGTCGGATTACAAGGTACTCTTTTGTAAAAAAATCCGGACTATAGGGGGTCTTAGGCAGTACTCTATAATCCGACGAATTCGATAGTTCGACACTGCCCTGCAAAATGTTTGTCGGACTACCGGGGGTCCACTATATTACCTTCGGTATCATGTTATAAAAGCATATACCCAGGTATGTGATGATGCAGTCTAAGATGGTAGCGGGCTAAACGGTTAAGGAGTATGGTATCATACCTCTAATAGGTTTCTACGCGACATAAATCGCTAAGCGGCCCGTCTTTGTCGCTAGTGTGGTCACTAGCCACGGCCAAAGCCTCCCACTAGACCAGAACAAAAAAACAGAAATTATAAATTCCCCAATTGCTTCTGCCGGGAAGCGAACCTGGGACTTCCTACTTGAATTCACAGCGCTATCCGTTGCGCCCTTAACTCCGCAAGTTTACATTAATGTCAAATTAAAAAGATAAGACGACTCCCCTGGCGCGTGAGCGCCGTGCTTTTAAGGTTGTCCCGTTTTCGAACTCTGGGAATTTATAATAAATAAAAATAAATAAATATACATTGACAATACACACATCGCCATCTAGCCCCAAAGTAAGCGTAGCTTGTGTTATGGGTGTTATAAATATACATAAATACTTATAATATACATATAAACACTCAGACACTAAAAAAAAATAAGGTTTATCGCACAAACATTTTCCAGTAGTGGGAGTAAAACTCACGGCCTTGGACTCAGAAAGCAGGGTCGCTGCCCACTGCGCCAATCGGCCGTATATACGAAACTATATAGAGAAATAATAGAATTGTTTTTTTCAAGGTTACTACAGAGTGTCAGTAACAGGATAAAGTCGTTGCCCACCGCTGAACTGCTAGAAGCAGTTTCGACTGTCACACTACCGGAGGATATTGACATTGAAGAGTTACATGTAAGTTTGATCCTATCCTATTTCAAATTCAAAATACTCATATGTTGTCGCGGACCGTCTCTTAGAACTTTTAAAGGGGAACAATTTCGTTATACTTACAAGATACTTCCGTTGTTTTGGCGCAACGTTTACCGTTACATGACCTATCGATTATAATTGTTTTTTAATATAAAAAACTACTCTTTGCGACTTAAATATAAAAGTTATACATATGCTGTCGCGGACTTTTTTGTATGCATTATTAACCTCTACAACTTTTCTATAGAACGTTTTTTTTCCGACTTACTTTGCAGATCTGACTACTACGCAGTGGCGTGCACTTCATACAAGCACAAAAGCACTGCCTTCCCTAAAAAATTGTATGTCTCATAAAGGAGAAGATTTTTTCTATTTCATGCCATCTTCCTTCTTTATGCATACCCTGGTCAAAAACCCTGTGCACGCCACTGTTACTACGCAAAGTTTTTTTTTTAAATTTTCCACAGGTATCATGCAGCCACATAATTTTTTGAAATCAAAAATTATGTGGCTTAATATTAGTGAAAGAATTTTCAAAATCGGTTCAGTAGATCCAGAATTTTTATTATTATTTATTTATCTACTCAAACTCATATTTAAGTATTTATGGTATAATAAGATATGTTTTAGTATATTTATTTTTTATATTTATCAATAGTTTTTTTTTATTTGTGTAGTCTGGTTTATGTATTAGTATGTAGATATTCGTATGTATGTACTAAAGGGTGTACCCCACCTATTTGTTTTCTTTTTAGTTTTCGTAATCCTAAGGTTGCCTGGCAGAGATCGCTACTTAGCGATAAGGCCGCCTTTTGTATCCTGCTTCATTCTTCATGTGTTTGTTTTTTTTTGTCTAGTTTTTCTGAGTGGTGTACAAATAAAGAGAATAAATACAAAATAAAAAAAAATTACCCACCGACCGTGTCACAAACACTTTAAAGTAACTTTTACTTTATAATATTAGTATAGATAATATTGCTTGACACAACCGTGGCCCGTGTATGGTCAATGTCCTTTGCACTTTTTTGCGCCCCTTGGTTGCAAAGACGTACCCCCAACGTACCCCCAATGGCCTGTCGCAGTGGCGTGAACTGGATTTCTTACCATGGTACACATACAGCAGGAAAGAAGAAGTCTCTATTGCAAATACTAATAGAAAGCCAGGTTAACAACAAAAAAAAACGATAATACAAAACATGTGCGCAAAGGCGGTCTTATCGCTTGAAGCGACCTCCTCCATACAACCTTTGTTTGAAGAAACATATTACATTTACATAAAACGGGATACTCCAATACCCAAATTGTGTTTTTTTATATACATTACATACTAATACTTCATTTATAAAGTAAAAAGCATATATATTTATAAAAAACTAGTGGACCCCAGCGCCATCTGTCGGCTGATTTGTGAATCTAAACCATCCAGGGTGCCACCCAAACGCATACAAAAAAATCCATTCAAATCAATCCAGCCGTTTAGGAGGAGTTCAGTGACATACACACGCACACAAGAAATATATATATAAGATTGCAAAAATGAAATGGCAAAAAACATCCTCTTAAACGAGCTGTAGATCATTTTTAGGTTAGGCTGTGCTTTTGTGCATTTATGAAGTGCACGCAACTGGCCTGCCGCAAGCCTGTCGTGTAACACGTAACCGCACAATAAAATCAACCGAAATTACACCATATCCTCCCCTACAATCACAAGTTCAGTCGTATTAAGTAATCCCTACCAACAAATCACACTATCACCGTTATCAAACCACCCTATTAAAGCCAGCGTGTGTGATGCGTTCTTTATGGACACGTAACCCCTCGTCACGATGTTAATGTTGTTTGTCCGTTGCAAGAACGCGTCCATCCACCGCTCGGGGGAGTCCAGGTCGAACGGCTCTAGCAGTCAGGCGCACGCGTCCGCCGCTCACAAGCCGTGAGTAGGTTTAGTTCCAATTGATGTTGTAATAGATTACCTGTGTAACCATTTAATCTGTTTGTATGTAGAAATCTCGCGTCTCTGTGTTTGTTTATGGTCGCACTACTGCGACATGGCTCGACCGCAGTGCGCAGATGATACAAAATGCAGAAAATTTCCAAGTTATAAACAGTGTCGTGCATAGAGGGTATGCAAAGGGTATACAGATGATATAAAATGAAGAAAATCTCCAGTACGAGTTATAAAAAACTTAAGGATAGGCATTGTAAGAGTTATAAAAAGCACCCCCTAAGTATATATAACTCGTACTAGATATTTTCTTCATTTTATATCATCTGCATACCCTATATGCACGCCACTGGTTATAAATACTTAAGAATCGCCATTTTATAACTCTTACTAATTATGAAAATTAAGCTCAATTTGCTATAAGTTCGCGAAGGAGAGAGATCTTCGGCAATGTACCCTCTACGCACGTTTCGCTCCGAAACCGGAGCATCCTCAGGAGATGTTAACTTTACAATGGATAATTAAAGATTTTAAACTAAGATTTTCGTGGTTTATCAACATTTCTTAAATATAGTTCAACGGGTACATACTACGATAATATTTTTGGATTTGTTTGGACTCTCCCGTCCCGTCGTGACCACGATCCATGCAACCAGGTCGAAATATCGACAAATCCAAAATATTATCGTGGTATGTACCCGTTGAGCTATATTTTTAAAAATGTTACAATGGACAGATAATTAATTGTTAAGACAGTGGCTTTTCGCGGATTATAGCAAATTAAGCTTAATTTTCATAATATATCATGGATTTCCGCAGAGTAACGCCTGCTTCTAAGCAACTCTTACAACTGTCTTTAGGTTTTTTATAACTCGTACTGGAGAATTGCTTAATGTTATATAATGTGTGTGTGTGTGTGTGTGCATATCTCCTATGCACGCCACTACTCGACCGATTTTTATGATTTCAAAAGTTAAACTTCTTTAGAATCGTTGTGATTTGAAATTCGATGAAATGAAAATGCGTCACGATAATGAAACAAACATATATTTTATTAAGGCCCGTTGACACTGAACCAAGGCAACGCCTGAATCGAATGCCTAATGATATCTTTATCTGGCTAGCAACATTCCGTGGGTGTAAAGTGAGCCGTGCGCGGGGCGTTTTCACTGTTTTTGGACACAATGCAATGCATGCAATAATAGCTGAATGAGGGTTCTGTATCTTTTTAATTCTATGCCTTTTTTTATTTATACAATCTCACTTGGTTATAAATGCTGATTCAGTCTTAAGATGGTAGCGGACTAACCTGTTGGAGTATAGCAGACATATAAAACCATAATCTTTATAGGTAGGGTGGTAACTAGCCGCGGCCGAAGCCTCGCACCAGGCTCCTCACTGATTTGCATGTACCATTTTGTTATTTCAGTGATTCCGACCCACTATGGTGGCGGGATAAACTGGCGTTAGACGAGTGCTCTCTGACCCTTGTGGGGTTCAGCAAGGGCTGCGTGGTGCTAAACCAGCTCATCTACGAGTTTCACTACACCAAGACCCTGACTCCTGGGGACGCGCATATGATGAGGTGGGTCTTGTGATATAACATTCATGTTATTAATAAAATCCTTAATAACGATTGCATCTCTTACTAGGCATAACTATTTATATTATTATCTTAGATACATATAATTTAGGCTTATAGCCGTTTCTGAGCATCAGCTTAATGGTGTGTGGTCAAACCCCCCCTCGTGAGGTAGATTAAGATACTAACATATTTTCTTCATTCTACCGAGAAGAAGCCGGCAGGCAAGAAACTCAGCAGTTGCTCTTTTCCAACATAAACAATTTACATTTTAACATTCATTTTTCTATCTTGTGAGAGATGAAAGCGGAGCCAGATGCTTCCAAGCAACCTTGTCATGAAGAAATTCATCAATTGTATAGTAAACATGCTGTTATAAATGTGTTTTAACATATTCTTTAAATTTATGCATTAGTAGCTCCAAAATTACCTTAGGAATCATATTATAAAAGCGTATACTCAATCCCACAAATGATCCCTGTACCTTACGCAGACGATATGCAGATGACACTAATTTATGACCATTTCTTGTAAGTCGACTGTTTATCTCCACTTTTTGTTTATAAAGACTAATATGTTGTCTTACAAATACTATATTGTTATAAATATATTGTGAAGCTACAGTAAGTATGCCTATTTCTTTAAACTTCTCACGGAGGGATTCGCGAGATTTAAGTTTATATATTGACCGTATAGCTCTTTTTTATTTTTTTGTTAACCTGATTTTATATTTGTATGTGCAATAAAGACTTTTTCTTCTTCTTCTTCTTCTCTTTTCTGCAATATAAATATAGTTTCGATATCAGCTGCTTTACCCCATAACAAGATTCCATAGGACATAAAACTATGAAAGTTCGCAAAATAAACAAGCCTAGCTATTTCAACGTCAGTAATCTGTCTAATTTTTCTGACTGCGTAGGCAGCCGAGCTCAGTTTACCCGTTAGTGAATCTATATGGGCACCCCACTGTAGCTTATTATCCAAGGTCACGCCCAGAAAAACTGTGGAAGTCTCTATTTTCAGTGATTCACCATTTATCATTATATTTTTATCAATTTTCTTTACATATGACTTCTGCACCTTTCGCAGACGATATGCAGATGTCACTAGTTTATGACCATTTCTTGTAAGTCGACTGCAATTAGGCAGTATCAGGTTTATTAGCCAGGATCGTTTTGTCGGTTTGTTATTATCAGAGTCTCCGTCGCAGGTTTATGTCCCGCGTGGCGGACATGTACTGGCTGGACGGCGGCCACGCGGGCGGCAAGAACACCTGGATCACGTCGCGCAGTCTTCTGGAGACGTTGACGAGGCTCGGTGAGTGTCCTGGCGCCAGAACTTCGAGCTGGTGTTCTGTTACGGCACCAAAGCCCGATCATTCATCATCTGAAGTTCGTTGTTGGAGAACGTGGGAACGTAATTATCAGTATCTATATATTATATATATTGTAAGTTTATTATCTTAATATATATAAATCTCCTGTCGCGATGTTTGTCCGCGATGGACTCTTAAACTACTTAACCGATTTTAAATTGAATTGGCACTCCGTGAGCAGTCTGGTCCGACTTAAGAGATAGGGTAGCTTAGATCTTTAATTATAGTCGCAATTTTATTTTATTGCAAATTTTTTGTCTATAATTAATTGACAGTCACATGTTATGTATATATATACTACTACTACTCGTTTAAGGCTTAGCTATACTGAATACTTTAAAAACAAAATAAAACGCAGACGAAGTCGCGGGCAACAGCTAGTATGTATATATAGTAATATATGCAAATATATATGTCTATTTAAATGCACCACCTACTTCTCTGCTTGAGCTGTGTTTAACGCCTTTGGTTGCCTGGAAGAGATCGCTATGTAGCGATAAGGCCACCAAATTGTATAGTTTTTGTTAAATTTTTATTTATAATTTTACTATACGTTTATGTGGTGTACAATAAAAGTGTATTCATTCATTCAACGTGAGGATAGGACTCGGAATGATACTAGTTTTAGCTTGACATATAATCGAGCAGAGTTTCCCCCTACAATTACTTGAAACAGAATGAATGCTGGAGAAGGTAATGCTTCCACTTTTATACGGCTCAGGTACCGTTTATAATGTTGACAACAAAACGTACGAATAATAATATTTTACGTTATTAGTTTCTTTTGAAAAAAACATTAAATATTTAGATAAGTATTATTACGAATAATATAAAGCGAAATGGTACTATAAAAGCAATTCTATATTGATGAATCTTGTAGTGACGTCACAACATGTTTATGACGTAGCGTAGGTATCAGCCATTTTACAGTCTAAGACAGAGCTTACCTGTTAGGGACGTTTTTATGACACTCCTGGCCGCAGCGGTGGGCGCTGTGAATTGAACTAGGAGGTCCCGGTTTCGATTTGCAATTTGGGAATTCATAATCTATGAATGTACTCTGGTCTGGTCTGGTAGAAGGCTACGGCCAAGACAAAGACTCCTCAGCCTCAGTAGAAATGTCGACATTTCAGCTCCACTGAATGTTACGAGCGAATGAATTTTTTGAATAACAGTTGCATAAATAGCTATTCAAATTCAAAATTTCTTTATTCATGTATGCCTATCACAGGCACTTATGAAGCGTTCATACATAAATGTTTACATAATTGTAAGGGGATGGTGATAACTTCATTCGCCAACTTAAACCTAAAGCCACGAGGGTTCCAAACGCGCCCTGGGCTATTGAGCTAGTGCGATGTAAGTGCCGCTACGAGTTGCCCAACTTTGTGCAGAGGTGAACATGTTCGTGCACGTCAGCCCGTACCAGGTGCAAGACGAGGGCCGGCCGTGGATCGGCCGCGAGGAGAAAGCTTTCACCGGCCTGCTCAACAAACTCGGCGCGAAGGTAACTGATGCACTTACACACATCGCATCTAGCTCGCATGTCTCAACTTATGGAAGTTAGTACATGCCAGCTTTGTGGTGCAGGCGAGAAACGGACTAGGTTCTTGGAGCAAGTTTTTAGGTATACTTACATATAGCTCGGAGAACCGCTGGAAGTCGGGGTTCCGACGTGCTGAAATGGCGACCCCGCACAGGTAAACGCAGCGTGAGTCGGCCCCCAACGAGGTGGACAGACGACATCGTACGAGTTTCCGGGAGCCGCCGGACACAAGCGGCCCGTGACCGTGGATTTAAGAACTCCCTGTGATAAAAGGCTTGTCAAACATGGGCAGGAGATATTTTTCTCCCGGGGGAAACGACAAAATTGTATCTCCTCCCACAAATTTATCAACTCTGCCAGCATTGGGTGACGGTTGGAAAGAATATTCAAATGAAATAAGTTTAATAACCTACTCTAACTTTTCAGTTATGTGAGTTTTAATTATTTAAATATCACTTGCTTCAACGGTGAAGGAAAACAACGTGAGGAAACCTGCATGCCTGAGAGTTCTACATAATGTTCTCAAAGGTGTGTGGAGTCCACCAATCCGTGCTGGGCCAGCGTGGTGGACTACCTTACCCCTTCTCATTCTGCAGGGCTAGCACGGGCGGGAGCTAAAAATTATATCCCCCGACAAAGGATATTATAAACGCCCACCTGCTAAATCACTGGAACATGGAATAGGAGAAGTTTACTCACGTTTATCGTGTGCGCCAGTGCTCTGAAAGTCGTTAAAGCTGTGTGAAAAGATAAATTTATAATCTTACTAGCGTACCCAGCCCGCTTCGCTTGGCTAGATTTTGCTTTATTTTACTTAAACAATAAACTTACATCATTAAATTTTTAATTTAAGTCTCATTATATATTAAATCATTCATTTCTCTCCGTATTCATTCTCTTCTCGAGCGGGTGAAGATCATTATCTACACCCATGTACACCCAACAATAGAATATCATCATAGAAAATAAAAGCTGTATTTGACAGTTTGACAGTTCAAAAATAGGAGTGCTCCGATCGTCACCAAAGTTTATAGGATTACTCGCCAGGTCAATCCGGAGATTCCCTGAAAGTTTCATTGAAATCGGTCCAGCCGTTTCGGAGCCTATACGGAACATACTCACACACTTTTTCCTTTATATATATAGTGCTGGCCATGCTAGCCGTGCTGTAGTGGACCGGTAATTGGTCGATGTGTATTATTTATAAATATCCATTAGTTATCTTAGTACCAGTTGCGTGCACTCCATACACGCACAAAAGCTTGCCTACCCTAAAATTATTTTATATTTATGTATAACTCATAAATGCGAAGGATTTTTCCATTTTATGGCATCTTCCTTTCTTTATGCATACCCTGGTCATCATCATCATCATCACATCAACCGATAGACGTCTACTGCTGGACATAGGTCTTTTGTAGGGAGTTCCAAATTCCACGGTTCTGAGCAGCTTGGATCCAGCGGCTACCTGCGACGCGCTTAATGTCGTCTGTCCACCTCGTTGGGGGTCAACCAACGCTGCGCTTACCAGTACGGGGCTGCCATTCCAGCACCTTGGGACCCCAACGTCCATCCTTTCTCCGAACTATGTGCCCGGCCCATTGCCACTTAAGCTTCGCGACTCGTTCAGCTATGTCGGTAACTTTGGTTCTTCTACGAATCTCCACATTTCTGATTCGATCGCGTAGATATACTCCGAGCATAGCTCTCTCCATAGCCCGCTGAGTGACTCTAAGCCTTCTTATGAGGCCCATAGTCAAAATGACCCTGGTCAAAATACCCTTAAATATAGTTCAACGCGTACATACCACGATAATATTTAGGATTTGTCGATATTCCTACCCAGTTGCATGGATCGTGATCACGACGGGACTGGGTCGAAATATCGACAAATCCAAAATATTATCGTGGTGTGTACCAGTTGAACTTTATTTAAGAAATGTTGATTAATCACGAAAATCTTACTTTAAAATCTTTAAAATACCCTTACTACCCATAAGACAAGCTACGCTAACTTTGGGGCTCGATGGCGATGTGTGTATTGTCGTAACATGTTTCTTTACCACCAGGTGCATAGATACCTGCACTCTCAAAGCGACGCGCCTCACTCACTTCACATGCACTTCGACGTGCTCGCCAACTTCAAGAGAGTGCAAGACTCCACGCCGCACTCGATGCCGGACTCGTCGGACGAGGAGCCCTAACTACTCCGCGGGACAAACGCTAATCGCATGCGGAATGTCGACCGAAACTTTGCGTTATCGCCATCGCTGATTTACGTAGACGTATCGCCATTTAGCGTTCCGATATCCCGGAAACAGTGGCGTGCATTGCATATATGCAAATAAGCAGTGCATACCCTACCCTCAGGGTCATACAGAGCCTTCAGATAGGACCGATAAAGTTTTGTAACTAAAATGTGCTAAACACCTTGTGAAGAAAATCTCCAGTACGAGTTATAAATACTTAAGGATAGGTATTGTAAGAGTTATAAAAAGCTTACCCTATAAGTATTTATAATTGGTTATCGTAGATTCATTCATTTGATTTCATCTGCATATCCTGTGCATACTCTATGCACGCCACTGGCCGGAATAAGTATTTTTTTAGTCCTTTTCCAGATTGCCCTTGACTGCAATCTCACCAGGTGGTAAGTGATGATCCAGTCTATAATGATAGCGGGCTAACATGTTAGGGAGTATGGTAGGGTAGGCATATTCGGTCCTTATCGGTTTCTACGCGACATCGCGTCGGAACACTCAATAACTCAGCGGCACGTCTTTGTCGATAGAAACCGATTAGGGGTATGAATCTTATACTAATATATAAAGCTGAAGAGTTTGTTTGTTCGTTTACTTGAACGCGATGATCTCAGAAACTACTAATCCGATTTTAAATATACTTTCAGTGTTGGATATCACATTTATCGAGGAAGGTTATATGATATATATATAATCACGCTAGCTAGCTAGCAAAACTGCTCGCGATACGTCAGTGTGATGTCTACGTCAAATGCACAAAATTGGTCACCATAACTTTAAATTTTTAAGACTCCTACGTTGATAACGTATTGTTTTTTTTTAAATTCTTTACCAGTGTAGGTCACATACGTCGTGCAATTTATTTATTTGCCAAAAAGAAATTGAAGTTGCCAAATAATTAGGAACAGTTATTGAGAATTTATAGATAAAAAAATATCATCATCTTTTGGGGATTTGATAAAAAAGCCGCAAAACTATACCGCAGCGTTCATGTTAAATATTCTTCGAGAAATAATTTAATCTGTTAAAATAACACCTTAATTATAAGTTATTACAGTCTACCGGGGCCTACTACCATCACATAAACATTATTATCTTGAAATGACAGTGTATTTGACATACCTTGATATCCCGAAAATAAGGATTACAATTCTGTAACAAAACTTCATCAATATTAAAACAACACTGCAACAATATTTGAGCGATGGTAGCAAGGCCTAAGTTGTAATTTAGGCTAGATATTATAGCCTATCAGGACGCACCAAATATATGCGTAACTCGCTATTGGTTGTTGCGCACTAATATGATGTTACGAGTGAGATAGCATGAATCTCTTGTTGTTGTTGTATTTCAAATCTTAACATGAAGCTACAAGGTCTATATTTCATTGGTGTTTACAACCGTTTTAGTGGGCATTGAATTACTGTTTTCCGCACTAACCAATTTTGTCGATGTATTATAAATGTGGTAGTAAAATAGGCATTATTAATGTAAATTCATTCCATAGTTTTAGTGTATATTAAAAATACGGCTTGGTGTTTTAATGCAATTTGTTACATTAGAAATTCATTAATTTTCCAAGACAGACATCGAGGCGAAAGATGCATTTTTTTAACTTACGGTGCTAGTTTTGTTTATTATTCTTTAATCTGACAGGGCTCTCTTGGTCTCTATCTCCTTTTATCTCAAAACATCAAAAGACACATGTATCTAATAAAAATATGTGAAGATTTTATTTTTTTGTAAATAATTCTTATCCTATACTATACCTAGCTCACGACATGTCTCTCTCGAAATTATTTCGGAGTTAGTAGTGTTGTGTTTAATATACTTACATGGTTGTAATAAAAACAAATAATTACAAATCACATTTCTTCAAAGATTATCGTCATAAATTTTATGTGATATAAGTCAAACTTCCTCCTTTACCGTCTATCTTAATGAATTTCTAATCATCAATTAGTTTTACGGGCCAAATTACACTTTCAAAATAACATTGTATTACGAATAAGTATTGATTTACATATTTATATATCATTTCTTAAAAAGTATTAAAAAAAGAGAATTTTTAAATTGTACAAAAAAGTACCTTCTATTTATTAATTAGTTCTTCAACTGAAGTGTATATAGAAAGATGTTGTTTTAAGGATGATTCACGCTAAACCCATGCTGGAGGAACTCTCAATACTTTTGTGCTCGCATAAAATATAATATCAGTTAAACCTCACTATGCATTGTGTATCGTGAATCAATCTTATGGTTTATTTCGCAAATAAAATATATTTTCAGTCTACTTGGTATCTTTTATTTTAATCAATTAACAGATCAGAATACCGTTGCCCCGCGGCTGTTGCATGAGGCGCAAGGCTCGGAACCGGTTTTAATTTGCCGGAATATTTTTGTTAAGAACCGGTTAATTTTAATTATCTGTGTTTTACCGGTTAACTGATCGAACGAACCGAAATGCTATAGGTTACCGTTCTAATTGAGCAGACCATTTCGGAACGTTTAATAAACCGTTTAATTTATAACCGGTTTATGCAAGACGCGTTTGTCTTTTTGACACATGCCTAACCTAGTTCGTGGTTATAACGAGTCCTACTTCGCTGCAAAGAACAAAAATGGTATAAATCATACATCTTAGGATATACCTCTGAGTCTGAGTTTAAAATATGGAGGGTAGAGGTAAGGAGAGTCATCTTATATGGGAGAAAAGTTGAAAAAGTGTCCAGTGTATGCGCTAAATAACAGTTCAAAAATCCTCCACAATGGCGCTGGTGGATGCACAGGGTATGGTCTGAATGTAGCGATCGTAGATGAATTGAAGTATGCCGAGTTAAAAAATTTAATGTCATTATCGACTAACGTAGTTAATTATTGAGAATTTCAACAACTTACGTTGTACAAAATATTGTGGTAAATATAAGCTTACTTCCTTGTATCTCCATACTTCCTTGTTTATTTTTCAAGCCTACTCTAACAATATTTATATTTGGCGCTTCTTTTAAGAGTAACCCTGATGCAAATGTGGCGCCATCCTAATTTAATACATTTTGACGACACTTTTTCATATACACAGATGACTCTCCTTATCTCTACCCTCCATAGTTTAAAATTTACCATCCTGCGCTAATAGTGGTTTCTGGGCCATTATTTTTACCACATGTACAATAGCGATAGTTTAGCGTGGGAAACTATATTACGCCTATGGTCAATCAATTAAATCCTACTAATATTATAAATGCGAAAGTTTGTATAGATGGATGAATGTTTGTTACCCGCAAAAACTACTAAATTAATTTGACTGATTTTTGGAATGGATATATTTATTTATTTTAATAGATTAGCTTTTTTATATAGCTGGGCTGCTTTTTATCCCTTTGGCGGCCGATTGGCGCAGTTTGTAGCGACCCTACTTTCTGAGCCCAACGCCGAATGAAAGTTATAGTTTCAGACAGTATTTTATTTACTTATGATGTTACCTAACCTATGATTTAACAATAGGTACATATAAACACCCAGGCACTGAAAAACATTCATGCTCATCACACAAACATTTTCCAGTAGTGGGAATCGAACCCACGGCTTTGGGCTCAGAAAGCAGGGTCGCTGCAAACTGCGCCGATCGGCCGTCAATATCTCCGATTACAATCATTATTTATTCCCACGGAAAGGTAACCGTCCTCCGATTTCTACATTTTTCCCACGGGCATCTGCTCACATCCACTCATGGACTCCCAAATTCTTGTAAATCACCCTCATCCTTAAACACACCCTAGGGTCCGTGTTGTCGTCCCCTTTTTTCTAGATACCAGGATAGTTTTCTTAGCTTTTTCCTTTTTTGTTTCCCCGCTTCTGCTTCTTACCTCTTCCAAGATGTCCTCCTTTTTTCTCTAAAATAAATGTCTATGACCAACTTCGTGTCGTCTTTCTTGGTGTTGCCAGCAATACCTGAGCTTTCTTTATTAAAACTATGTATAAATCTGCTTATATATCACTATACTCTAAGTATTTATGTTCATTATTCATAAAAATATTCATCAGTCATCTTAGTACCCATGACACAAGCTACGCTTACTTTGGGGCTAGATGGCGATGTGTGTAATGTCGTAGTTTATTTATTTATCCTGGGAAAATTTACGGTTCCCGCGGGAGACATGAAAAACCGCGTACGCGCCGCGGGTAACAGCTGGTACATTATTTAAATAGCATATTGAACAGTAGTAGTTCTCTCATTATCTACAGAGTGCCGTTAACTCGATCGCGTAAAGTTAACTTTGATTTATATGGAAACGATAGAGCGCTATCTAGTTAAATGCTGAGAAACAGTGTTGTGTAATGATATATGTAAAATCTCACGCCTCTAACCCGGGGTGGAGTAGGAAAAGTATAGTACTACTCAATTAAGTCTTACATCTGAAGATTTTGGATTAGATTTCTTTTTCCAAGCGAAACCGGAGGATTTATCTCGCGAGGACATCGGACCCAAAACCCTACCAGGGCGTTCAGGCTGCTTAAAAAACCATCATTTTTATACAACCACGTTAACTATTGCGAAAGGATTAAAAAACAACTCAATAGACAGATTTTTTTCTTTATTTATATATAAAACAGTAACCCCAATAGTTCAATACAGACACGAATAAAAAAAAAAGTTTTAAAATGTACAGATTCCATTAAACGACATCGACATACAAATACTAGTATGGAAAGACAAACTTTAAATGTGAAAACCTAGCTATTTCATTAAAATCTAAAACTTTTAACAATCATCTAATAGGTAAATGGAATGAATTAATTTGCATATCCTTTAATTTATAAACTTCTAAAGCCTGACAAGGAAAATAAAAATCCCCGGTCTATGGGCGTCAATATTAGCTTGGCAATACATGTGACAGAGTAAGTGTATGGCAAAAAAAATAGTTCCATTTTTTTCCGCAATATGGCGGTTTTTATTTTCCTGGTCAGACTTTATAAACGTTAAGCTTAAAACGAATATAATCCATTGAAAATTAGGTACACCTAAAATAAGACTGAGAATAATCAAAAATTTACATTCACTGCTAAATATGTAAAGTTCTATTTTTGGTGCTGAGATCTTTATGTATATGCAAGTAATACAGTGGGAATAATATTTGATCAAACCACATTGTAATAAAAACGTGCATATTATTACTTATCAAGCTGAACATTTATCGTGCCATGCGGTCGCCGGTCACTCGTGCAAAAATTTATCTTTTGATTATTATTTGATTTACAAAATGAACCATAGGTCGTTTGTTTTAAAGATTACTTTTGTCTGCACTTGCAGCGGCAACCACTGTCCGGACTGTATTATCCCTAATCATTATTATAACTAATTATTTATTTGTACTATCACGCAAAAACACTCACAGATTGGATCTTCAACTATAAAAGAATTTTCAAAAGCTGTCGACGATTGACAAAGATGTCGGAGAGTATACATAAAAAATATACTGTATAACATGGAATCTTCTCCTTTCATTAAGTCTGTTAAAAAGAGCTCTGACGTACAATTGGCAGGGTGGGCAATTTATAAAAACGTATGCAAAAGCGTGCGTTTATATTAGTTAATTAATTTGATTAAGTGAAATAGACATCAAACTTATATTAAACATATATTTCTCACGTAATTTGTATTAAGCGCCCAACTGCGCTGTGTCAATTCACATTGATGCAATAACAAAACGACACGTCGCGGATTTTTTTTCCCTGGTTATTAATAAAAATAATCTTTATTTCGGATATTCCATTAATTGTTTATTATTAAACTCGTATGTACTAATCGTAGAGCAGTTTTCGAGTAAGTATACAAAAACTGTAATAACAGAGTAAAATGGAACTTATCCGCTTTGTGTTGAATAATTGTTAAGTGAAAAATAATATGAAAAATAGTAAGTTCGCGGAGTATAGCAAATTAAGCATAATTTTCATAATACTAATGAAATTATAAAATAATTAATTCCTGCTTAAACCAATGGCAGTAAGCGAACAAAGCGTCGTTACACAAAGTAAATTGATACGTAACTAGTGGTAACAGAGTTCAGATTAAAATCTTTAGAGATCGATCCCAATGCATCAAAGGTCTCGGGACCGAGCTCTAGACATTGGAATCTGTATCTTATTACCACTAGACATGTGTGAATTTACAATGGGTAAAGAATAACTGGTCTGCCTTACCCGGTGTTTGTTGGATATAAAATCATCGGAGCTCTTTTTACGTGCCGCCCCCTAACTACGCCAATGTACGTTTGAACAAACATTTGGCCAAGCGTGCCCAGCTCACATGTTCTCGAACTGGCCGTCCTTGTCCAATAGCAGGATGTTGGGATTCTCCTTTTCGAACTCGGTGGGTTTGCGGTCCCGTTGCTCGTCGGTCCACTCGCCTTCACCTTTGCCCCACTCGCCGACCTTCTCGCCGATCATGTCGAACATTTGCTTCGCCTTCAACTTCTCCTCCTGAGAAACAAGTCCATAATTCGTCGCGTATACTATAAATGCGACAGTCGCGTAAACGTTATTGATAGCGCATTGGCTAGAAGCTCGACTTCACTTTGAATTTTCTTCCCATTATAAAATTAAATTTTACTTTTTTTTAATAAAACTTCTTTAGAATCGTTGTGATTTCGAACGGGATGCAACGGAAAAAACGTCAGGTAAGAGACACAAATACAAAAATGTGTAGAATGAAGCCGGCAAAGAATGAGACAGAAATATACATACTATTTTATCTGTTATTTTCCTATTTATGTTACAAAGGGAACCGAATAATATCTAGATAAAGAAACAAACACATAAATATACATTTACACACACATGGACAGATTGAGATAGAAAACGTTATACATTTTTTTACCTATTCTAGTTACCATGGAGACTAAATAATAAGCCTTACATTTATCCTAACAGTTCGGTTACTCTACATGCACCTCATTCTCTCGCAGGCTACTTTACAGAAGTTACACTTCCGCCGTGTGTGAATAAATTGCACAGGATTTTTTTTCTAATATATCATTTTCTAACAGGATTTCCCTCAAATCGGCAGATACTGACAGATTAAGGGGGTACATAAGTTAGTATCCGGAACATTAAGCTCAGTCAGAACCTTTTTATTTTATTTTAATTTATTTTTCTTTAATTGGAATACCAACAGTTGTAGAAACAAAATAGTTAACAAATTGGTTCACTTAAAACTAAGAACTGGTTTCCACAGATAAGTCTTATATAAACAAGGGTACCTGATAGAACCCAGCAAAAACGCAGCAAACTATAACTAAGTATTAAGTTTACCTAGCATGCAAAAGTTTATCTACTAAGTTGCGACGTACACTGTTCACATTACCATAAAATAAGTCAATTTCGGGATCATTGTAAACAGAATTAAGAAGGCGAGAGACACGGATTACAAAGTAATTAAGTAAGAGACAAACATTGGCAATGTTTCTACGTGTATGAAGGGGTACAAGGTGTAAATCCGTACATGATATTTCGTAGGGAGTTATAGTTATAGGAAGTTTTATTGGCAGTTTGGCACGACACATAATAGAATTAATTTATTAAATAATAAGTAGTATATAAGTTATTCCGTATAACTTATTATTTAATAAATTAATTCTATTATGTGTCGTGCCAAACTGCCAATAAAACTTCCTATAACTATAACTCCCTACGAAATATCATGTACGGATTTACACCTTGTAAACAACACAAACAGACAGATACGGATCTGTCTGTTTGTGTTGCTCTGCTGGTAAATAAGCATATTCTATCCCATTCTATTTAATTCATTAATTATTATTTTATATTAGTTGTTGTGCGTTATAGCCCAGTTTTTATTCATTTATTTTATTTATTTACATAAAGATTACAAAAAAAAAATACTTGTAGCTAGCATCAGAAAACTATCCAGGTTTGTAATATATGCTAACAGAGTATTAAGTCTAGGTACGTTAACTACCGAGCATTTTTGCCACCAGTTTACCATGTTCTGTATGTGTAAGTGACTTAAAAAGAAGGATTTCAGTTTTTTCTTAATTTTACGAGGGTTAATATCGTTTTGTACATCAGTAGTCAGGGTAATTCATTAATAAGGCGAGGCTAGGTAAACGTTCGTGCGCCCGCCATACCTATTGAACGCGCCCGAAGTGCATAACCGGCCTCGACTGACGGCCCGCGTCCATACAGGATGTTGTACTTTGTTCCAGTATATGTTATTGAAAAAGTTTTCTTTTGAAATTGAATATTTCAACTGTACTGGTATAACTTTACACTGTTTAAAAAGTTCAAGTTGTTAGTAGGACTGCGACTACACTTTCGAGGGTGCGAGTTCGAATCCCAGCACACACCTCTAATGTTTCTTAGTTATGTGAGTTTTGAGTGATAAGAATATCACTTGCTTCAACAGTGAAGGAAAACATCGTGAGGAAACCTACATGCCTAAGAGTTCTCCATAATGTTCTCAAAGGTGTGTGAAGTCCACCAGTCTGCACTGGGCCAGCGTGGTGGACTACGGCCTTAATCCTTTCTCATTGCGGGGTATGTATGGGTCGATATGATGATTTTAAATTAGGAGATCAACACTTATTAAATTTCAATTAAAAGCGTTTAAAGTTACCGCTTACCTGGGCGTCTTTCTTCGCAAACTTGTCGAACATGTTCGCGTACATGGTCTTCTCGAGCTGTTTCTGCTTCTGGAGCGTGGCGCGACACACCAGGATCTGATTGGCCGCCGCCTGCGAGCACACCACAGTAACGCGCGTGATTGGTTGATAATGAAGCAGACAAGCACGCCATTGGTCGAAAATAATTTTAACTAATGTAATAAAATAGAGTTATTATGTGCTTATCAGCATTCGAACAATAGGTATGTAATTTGCGGTTACCAAATTGCCTAATAACCTTTTTGCGTTATTGAGTATGTCCAGAAACTCGGAATTCTACTTAATTTGTAACTTTTCTTTTTTTTTTTTTTTTTTTTCTATTTTTTGTAAGAACTATCGCCATGTTTATTTCTGCCGCTAAGCAGCATCGTTGCAATGCTGTGTTCCAGTCTGAAGGGCGTGGTTGCCGGTGTACACCCTTCGCGTCAAATTCATGGACACACGGCCGCATGTTGGAGGACTCCTTGCATATCTTGTGAAGCGTTGCTCTGTTTATATGGTTTCCTCACACCTGATGGTTGGTCCTTGGTCCTCCAATTAGAGTGATTATGTGCTTTTTATTATCATATTGTTCGAATGCTGATATTTGAACAATAAGATAACAAACATAAAAAAATAATGCTTTTTTTTTTGACGGCTCGCGGTTTATTCTTATCTATTTTAAATGTTTTACCAAATTGCCCAATAACCTTTTGGCAAACAATTAATATAATAGAGCCAAGTTAAATTCTAATTTTCACATAGCGATGTGTTACCTTATTCTGTGGCTCAGCTTCCACGACCTTCTCAAAGTCTTTCAACGCCTGATCCGCCTCGCCCAGCGCTAGCAAGGCCTGGCCTCGCCTGAACAGGCCCTTCACGTTATTAGGGTCAAGGTTCAGTGCTTTCGTGGCATGGTCCTTTGCCTCGTAGTGGTGCGGTGGTGTCACCTTGAGGTACACTAGTGCCAGATTGAGGTGCACCGACACCAGCAGAGCTTTAGCGCGTGTTTTGTGTTCTTCTGTGTCGAAGGTGTTGCTGGGTATGTCTGTGGAAAGATATATATACAACGTGTAGCAGAATAATGAAATAATATTGAAGGATTTACAAGTATATTTCATAAGGAATCGCCCTGTAAAAATGTTAAATCAAAATAAGCATATGTATATATAATACAATACAAACTAATTTAAAACCTGTCGATTCCGAAATTTTTTATATGCATTTTAAATCTAGAAAAATACGATTGATTATGATAGCTTTCGTTTTCAAAGACAACATCTGAAAGCATCGTTCATGCTTTTCTTGTACCAGTCAGATTCGGTTACAGTCACATCAGAAGTCAGAAGTCAGACGACTCAGAAGGTATGAACGTGTAATGTTTTCTTTTTACTGTCAGAAAAACTTTTAAAAGTGCTTTTTCTATTACTCAAGCGGTCCGCTATCAACGGGTTTCTGACAGTAAATACAAAACATTAAACTTTCAAACCTTCTTGTGGCCTATAGCCGTAAACAACCTGCCCGGGTTAATAACATCAGCCTATCAACTTACCATCTAACAAAGACACGACTTTCTTATACTTCTTAATGGCCAGTTGAAACTTGCTCTCTTTAAAATAGTTAGTGCCACTCTCCTTCAACACATTCGACTGCTCCAACTTCTCCTCTGTATCCATCTGCCAGACCTCTTTGCTCTTCTCGAAGCTGACCAACCTCACCACATATTCTACGACAGAATTGGGCGGTACCCCCAACTTCTTATTACCCTCGGATTTGAAGCCGTATTTCGGTTGGATGGTTAACTTGGATTTTTCTCCTTGGTTGAACTTCTCCAGGGCCCTCTCGACTCCCTCGCAAATATCACTGGCCAGCCCGTCGCCGAGCACAAAGGTAACTGTGCGAGCGTCGAACACTTTGCCGTCGGGGAGTTTACCCTCCAGTTCGACTGAAATTAATTACGTAGGGTATTTATCTGAATACACGTTGTCGTTACTTGTTAGTACTTAGTGCCGCTAAATAAGGCTGAGTGAACTCAAACTATTAATAAACATTCTACAACGTGTAACAGAATTACGAAATAATATTGAAGGATGCATAAGTCTAATTCATAAGGAATCACCCTGTAAAAATATTAAATCCATAGAAGCATATTTATTTTTCACTACAAACGAATTCAAGCATTATAAGTGTTTTCTTATGCCAACCCTGTTGAAAATAACAGACCGACAAACGCATAGTACCTACGCTAAGCGACGCGTATCTAATAAAGTGACAGGAGTCACATGATTTTAATTTTGCATGTCATGTTAGGGCTGTATCTGATTCCTTAAAGTAAAAACTATACTATACTGATGTAAAAAAATAGATAAAAACAATCCTTGATGCGGATTATATATCATGCTAAAATTTCAGCCGGTGCAGAACTTTTTGAGTTTTTGAAGCGTACACATACCAACATACCATTTTTTTATTATATATATAGACTAGCTGTTGCCCTCGACTTCGCCTGCGTTTGATTTTGTTTTTAAAGTATTCAGTATCGCTAAGCCTTAAATGAGTATACTAGTATATATATATAACATGTGACTGTCAATTAATTATAGACAAATAATTTGCAATAAAATAAAATTGCGACTATAATTAAAGATCTAAGCTACCCTATCTCTAAGTTGGACCAGACTGCTCACGGCGTGCCAATTTAATTTAAAATCGGTTAAGTAGTTTAGGAGTCCATCGCGGACAAACATCGTGACAGGAGATTTATATATATTAAGATTTATTTATTATTTATGTACCATAAATTGTGTTTGTGAACATAAGATACATGAAGTGTACAAAGGAAAGCTTATCTCTATAAGAGATCTCTTCCAGCTATATATTAAGATTATAAAATTAAAAAAAGAGCTTTGCTTACCGGTAACTTCAGCACCATCGTTGGGACAGGTAGGGTCTGAACCCTCTTCGATCTTATGGCGAAGGATGCCCTTATTTTTGTTTGGACTCAAGTCCTCTTCCGCCCAGTCGATCATTTCGATCTAAAACAATTAGAGGTTTAATTTTTTTTTTTATTTTTTTTTGCCTCTTCGATCTATTGGCTTCTAATAACTAATCAACTATAGATTAACCAACATTTTAGACTTCTAGCTATAGAGTTAACCAATCGACATAAGGCAGTCTAAGTCACTTTGTATTTTTAAGAAAGCTGTCAAAAACCACTAGTTTATTACATTGAAGATGACTTGCAATAGTATTTACAGTTGTTAATGTATGTTATATTATATAATATTAGTTTATTATTTTTTTTTTCTTTAATATTTATTATATTATGTATTATTTTATTTGTGTAATCTAGTTTAAGTATTAGTGTGTAGTTATTAGTATGTATTTTTTTTTTAAATATGCACAACCGGCAGTATGTTATCCTTTTGTTTTCCTTATCCTAAGGTTGCCTGGAAGAGATCGCTACAAAGCGATAAGGCCGCCTTTTTGTATACTTCTTCTGTCTGTGTTTTCTTTTATTCTTCTTCTGTATTTTTATTTGTGTGAAAATAAAGAGTATAAATAAATAAAAAAGGTTTAATTGTATTGCCTCTTTGGTCTATTGGTTAAGTTCTTTGTTTTTTAGCGTGGTGGAGAAGCTTTATCTGGGACTTCCCGGCTGTAAAGTGCGTTATCATTGCAACACATTATCGGCCCACTACAGGGCACGGGTCTCCTCTCAGAATGAGAAGGGTTAAGGCCGTAGTCAAATTCAAAATTTCTTTATTCATGTAGGCCTATCACAGGCACTTATGAAGCGTTTATACATGTATGTTTACATAATTGTAAGGGGATGGTGATAACTTCGTTCGCTAACTTAAACCTAAAGCTACGTATGTCTCTCAATAAGTTGAAAGTTTATAATAATAATAAATATTACTTAAACGATAAAAAAGCTTGGGTGTGAATTGCTCTAGTTTCATAGCTTAATATAAATAAACTGTGAGATGGTGATAACAAAAAAAAATACCCATCTAAGTTTCTTGTGGGCTCTTCTTAGACCAGGGCGCGTTAGGAACCCTCGTAGCTATAGGTTTCAGTTGTCGAACGAAGTTATCACCATTACACAATTAGGTATGTAAACATATAATACGTATGAAAGCTTCATAAGTGACTGTGATAGGGCTAAATGAAAAAAGAATAATTGGATTTAATAATAAATAGAAAAGAATAAAAAATAAATCTCAAAAGCTTTCGCTTGGTTGTTGGATCAAGGGTGGGATACAGAAACCCTGACAGCCGCCAATTGCTTGGGTAAAGCCCCGCAAGCGGAAGAGTGATTTTTTTAAACAATTTAATATCATTAATGAAAATTTTAAATGTAAATAAATAAATAATAGAGATAAAAAATAATAACAATCATTTATTGGGTTAAAAATAATGGATACAACATTAACATGCATGCCATACCCATCCATGCGGACGGAAAATCTGTGTTTTCCAGTCTTTTTATTTTTTTTCAAAAAAAAAAAAAAAAAAAAAGACTCGGTGTCTTTCCCTACAAAGGCGGCTTGTTTATTTTAAACTTAACTTTCGTCATTTATAATTTTTTCAATCTTTAAAAACTCCTGGCTCCATAGCTGGTGCATTCTCAGGTGACGTAGACTTAACAATGAACGAAAATATGTATTGTAAAAGAAACAGGTTCACTTAATAAGAAATCTAAAAATTTTAAATTTGAACTAATAACAACTTTGAACACGTATTTAAAAGGTGGCTCGTTTATGAGAAACTTTAACAACGCTTTTTTAGCTTATCTTTGAACGATTTAAATGATTTCTGGCAAAAAATCTCTTTAGGTAGACTATTCTATAGAAATGCTTACTTAGTTCTGTTCTTGGGTAATTTATGCCATTTTGTGTATTTAGATGTGTTTTTAGTTCTAACAGTTATTTGTGTATGTATACGGCTTCGGTAAATATTTTTCTTACTTGTATGCATGTTTTATATTTATGCAACTGGCTTAGGGAAAGTAGGTATATTGTTTGTTTTATAAAGTTATTTAGCCTACTAGCTATAATCTTGCTGCAACAAGGTTTTGTTTTGAGAAATTTGAACAGTAAAAATAAGCTTGATTAAACAAACAGGTTAAGTGATTACCTCGAACTGCAGAGTGGCGTTGGGCGGGATCTTGGGTGGGCTGCCTTGGGCGCCGTACGCGTACTCGGGCGCGCACGTGAGCACACAAACCTCTCCTTTTTTCATCGTCGCAACGCCGATATCCCATGATTTGATGACTTTGCCTATAGGAATAAAAGAATTGGTATCAACATCATCAACCCCTTACCGGCCAAATACAGGGCACGGGTCTCCTCCCACAATCATAAAGGGTTAAGGCTGTAGCCCACCACTCTGGCACAGTGCGGTTCGGTGGACACCAAACCTTCGAAAGCATTATGGACAACACTCAGGCACGCAGGATTCCTTTTCCTTTCCTTCACCGTTAAAGTAAGTGAAGTGAGTATTTTAATTACAATTTATATGGTCAACACCAGGAGCCTAGTGGTTAAAAAAAGAATGCATTCTAGTTTTTGGTATTCTATGTGATATATCAAACAAACCAAAATAGATTATACAATTTTTCTATTCATATATAACTTTGAATTAGACGATGAATAATAAAAATAAATAAAGTAGTATAAACATGTACACTATTTCTTAATTATGACATTTTTCAGTGTGAGAAACTGTTTTTGATTAGTTTGTCTTCAATCCACCCTACAACCGAATTGTCACTAATTCTGGATAGAAGCAGGCATTACTCTGCGGAATTCCATGATATATTATGAAAAACATGCTCCAAAAAATATAATATAATATATATATATACACATAAAAATATCCTCTCGAAGTGCAGGAGAATATAGTGTAATTTATAATTTCTTCTATGTTTATGCTACACACCAAACAGATCTTTGGCAATGTACCCTCTACGCACGTTTCGCTCCGAAACCTGAGCATCCTCAGCTATATTTATATACATGTGCATAACTTTTTTAAGGGTACATGCTGGGATTCGAACTTGGCCCCCCTAAAGTGTAGTTGTAGTCCTACCCATTGGGCTACCCGGGGTAATGTATATGTTAACGAAACTAACACTATTATTATTAATTTTTATTATTATTCATTAGTAACATTTTGCCTGACAACCTGATACTGTTCAGAAGGAATTGTTACATTGCACAGCCATAGGTTTACAAACTTACACTTTCAAGTTGGGGTTCACGAACAATATGGACAGGTTAGTCATGAAAAACTATTGATTTATATAGCTGTTCAATGTTAGAGGGAAAAAATACTGATACTTAACTGCAGATGAAATAATATTTTATGTGAACAAATTTACATAACAGAAAAAAAAATGGCAATCCACTTAAATTATCTGCTTACTACCCTACTGGCAAAGACGTGCTGCCAAGTGTTCTTGTACAATGTTGCATAGTAAACAACTAGAGGTTTGGGTTTAATATAACTGCCATACCTCTCTAACAGGTTAGCCCACACCATCTCTGTCAAAAGCTTACTTGTAGCAAAATAAAAAATAAATTTAGGTGACCTTTCATCTCATAGAAATTACAAAGCTAGGAGCACAACAATTCATCTTTTCCACAGCTTTATCAACTTGCTGTGGCACGCAAAAGTGGAAATAATATCCAAATAAAATATGTGTAATAATAATAGGGTCTGAACTCCTCCTATTCCATTTTCCTGTGTTTAAGCAGGTGGACATGTTAATTACATCCCCTTCCCTTGTCAGAAGATATAATTTTTGTCTCCTGCCTATGCCCTGCTAATAAGTCCCAAAGGTAGACATTAGTTTCTTAAGTTTTTAGGAATCTATAGTCTTTATTCTAGACACAAAGAGAATACATCTGACCTCTAGGGTCACCCTCATTCACAATGCATCAAGGTTATGACGTACCACATTATACACAAAATATGTTAATAGCTTCAATATTCGTCGTCAAGGCAAGCATTATGTGGCAGTTGTTATTTGCATTTCATAATTTATATCACTGGCTCATTGGTGGTTATCATGTTTGAACTACGGATCAGAAGATTCTGGGCTTGAATCACAGGTTTGGTAATAATTTTTATGCATCAATTTCGGGTTACCAAATTTACAGTATCACCCAAAGTTAGGAAATAGGTAGTGTCCACCTTCCTTCCCTACAGCCACACTCCTGGTGTTACATGCACTACAAAGTAGCTTTCGGTGCCGAGTATTATTACTAAAATGGGATAATAATGTGGAGTATCGAAAATAGATTTTATTATGTTATCATCAATATCCTATAACAGTCCAGTACTCCTTTAGTCGCCTATGACGACCCCTATAGGAAGTGGACAGATGGTAAAAACTGTTTTCTAATCTGCAATGGGGTGATCGCAGATCAGAATACATTTGGGATGGCAAACCACCAACTACAACAGAATTAACAATCTACTAACTTCTATTTGTTAAAAAAAATATTAAAGATAAGAAAAACCTACATTCGTAATTATTCAAATCTCTATAAATTTCATTTGTAATTATTTTGTAAAAAAATAATATATTTATCTTTATTTTCTTTGTTTCTACTTCTAAATAAAGTGTTTACAATAAATAGTAATGAAAAGATTATTTTTGTAAAAACTAAATAGAAAAAACAGACTATAGGTGGATAATTCTGTAGGTACTAACACAAAGATTCTTTCGAGAAAAATCGTCTAACCTTTGCCAAGTTGAAAGTCGAATGGTTCATTCCGGTCTCGGCTAGAATCGAACTTGGTTCCATCTAGGAGGGTTCCAACGTAATGCACGGTAACCTGAGAGCCGGCACTTGGGGTTTCGGTCCCTGCGCCCTCCTTGGTAATACGTTTAAGCACCCCACGGTCACCCGCCTCTGTAATATCAACCCCTTCGTCCACAGTCATGTTCAAAGCCTTCGATTTTTAAACTTGCTGTAAGAACTCTTTAGAAATTGAATTAATATTTTTGCAGTGCCGTGCGGTGCGCCCTCGACCACAGAACAATATTAGTGATTAGTATTACTCCAACCATCGACCACAGAACAATATTACTCCAAGGAGCCTCGCACTCGACACTAGGTTTTCTTACTTTTCTTCAAAGTACTAAAGTAGTGATGTTGTAGCGATATTAATACAAAATTTTCTATCGATAGAATCGTAGCCTTGAAAATGTCACAGTATCGATGATTATATTGTTAAAAAATTGCTATCTTAACAATTATTGCTCAAATTCGATAGTACCTTTGCAAAACCGTCGATAGGTACTGTCAAATTTAACAATTAATTTGAAATCGCGACTACTCAATTACATATAGTACATAAAATATTCTATCATATAGCGTGGCGAAGCATGACGCCACGCCGCCACCAATCAGGTTTACCCTTGCCTATAGATGTTGTTGTTAAAAGAAAAGTGTTAGGTATTTATGTGAAACATCAATAACACTTTTTCTTTCTTTCTCACAGATTAAACTTTTGATCAACATTATTATAACTATAATGAGAAACGTTACATATTTCGTTGATATATTACTATCGATAGTATTTTCACATGCCAAAGATTCACTTCAATTATTGTTATAGAACTATCGATTGTATGCCGAGATTAAAAATAATGATTTATAAGGTCAAGAATTATCGAAAGTTCTACAAAATAGAATTCTTGTAAGTCTTGGCTTGAATCACTGATTTCATCGACTTTGATTCATAAGATAAGACATTGGCTACCTTTTTTTTTTACTTGCATCGGCGCTCGGGTTCTTGTTTTTTAGGGATTTTGTGCTCTAGTGATGTTGGATTCAAACAGTTTCTTTCTGGTTTTGAACCTGGGTAGTGGACAGTGGGTTAAAATGGGGTTTTCGTCCGCTGGGTTCAATGTTTGCTTAGATTGGCGCACAAAAGTAAATGTAGTAACTTATTAGTATTTACAGTAACTTTGATTACCGCTTACAAGCGTTACTGTTAAAATAGGGTTCACGAGGGAAAAAAATCCCCATGCTACTCGGTGCTGTGCTCCGAGGACAGTTGTTATGTGCGAAAGATAGCTATACTAAGCCAGCTCCTTTGTCATACATTTTTATTTTATATAGTCCTGGTATAGATGTATTAATTTAAAACTCATTTTTCTTCTATTATGAAAATTCTTAATTATTAATTTTTCATAATATATCATGAAAGTAACGCCTGCTTCTCTTCATCTTTGATTTTACTTCCTTTTCAGATATACTGCTATAATTTAACATAGGACCGTAAAATTTCAATATAACGTAAAAGTACCATTAATTTATGCAACAACAGTTTCCGAGGTCCTGGGTTCGATTCAAAGTCAAAGTCAAAGTCAAAGGCGGAATTCGCTCTCTCGGTCAATCGCGGCCTAACACTTTGTTAAAAATATAAAAACATGAAAATTTGTTTATTTGCATTTTATTGTTAAGATACACCAATATACAAAATATTCACTTATAATACCACAAGAGCTTCAAAATTATCGGGTATTTCCCGATAGGTTCGTTGCAAACAAATGAAGGATTCAGGAAAAATCACTCGCGCTTCGCGCTCGTGATTTTTTACTTGACTACTACTTGAAAAACTTGACGACTTTATTTGTTTGCAGGGAACCTTGAGGGAAATGCCAGATAATTTTGAAGCTCGTGTGGTATTCGGGGGATTATTTTTCCGTCCCAAATGTCGGCCAATAGAATTGCACCATGAGACGAAATGTACAGTTAACAAATAAGAATTTCATAATGAATAAATATAGCAAAATATATATATAGCAACTACCAGAGAAAATTTTCAAAAAATTATCAGTATGATACCATGTAGGTTGTACCACGTGACGTCGAATGGTGCAATTCTATTGGTCGATATTTGGGTCGGAAAAATAATCAGAAGTATTTACATTTTTCGCATGCTGGTTTAATGAAGTGTTGAAATATCTAAATAAGTACCTATCAGTCTTTTATGTTTCAAAATATGAATCGTAATTGTTCTCCTGTGTTATTCTAGTGTTAGACAAGTTTTAAAAGCGTTTTATTGATTATTTAATGTAAAACAAGTTTAAGTAGGTATCTTTGGGGTGATGAATTATCAGCTATTAAGCATAAAGGTTAGGGATTCATTTGTAAATGAGTAGAGAAACACTTTATTTTTTTCCATAGGAATGGTCTGTAAAATTCAGAAAAGAAGGTATGTTCTGTATTAAAAGGCTTATTAGGATATAGGGAGCCAGTAAGTAGGTATATCTAACCGTCCCTTTTAAATGATCGTAAAAAGCTGCGATATGTACCTAACTGTAGCTTGACAACATTCCATTCACTATAACTTTTCCCCCATCTTATATAGAGCAGGGGTTCCCAACCTTTTTAAGCTCACGACACTGTAACTTAAGAAATTGTCACGGCGCCAACGCCTTAATCTAGCTTGTTGAAATAAATATGTACATCTTACCTGGTTAGTTAGGCAGATATACACAAATAATAAAATATTCTATTTTTTTCTTAAAAAAAACAAAAGCGGCGCGGCGTTGGAATTAAATTATTATTGTTGGATGGTTTTAAATACAGAAGGAACGCCTAGCGCTAACTATCAGGGCTTATATTTAAGGCTTTAAGTGGATAAATGATAGTGAATTGACTGTACAAGTATCATAAAAGTCCATTTTTTAATTACTGGAAAAACATACTGCTTCCAATACCTTCTACAGCACCTATTTAGTGCAAAATTTTGTTATGTTGAGTGTTAAATTTTAGTTAAATTTCATATTCAATCATAAAAAGTCAACTACTTAATACCTACTATGTTCTAAATAGTTTAAGGAATTTAATAAAAATTGTATAGTATCTGTTATTTTTATGCAATGCATAAAACCTATACTGGCATCACTTATACAAAATATATTTTTAACAACCAAAATCTTATGATATATCAGTTTCTCAGAAAAAGGTATCAAGGTTTCACCAGGGCTCTTTAGTAAATTAACTTAAAAGTAAAATTAAAGGTTCAAATTGTATCTAAAAATAGGTAATTGTTTTTTGGTTACTTAAGTCAGATCAACAAGAAATCAATCAATACATTATTTTCAGGAAGATTGTTTTTAACTTTATTTATCTTAAATCCATTATGGTGCCACCAGTAAAAATTTGATAGCTCATATTTCAAATCTATGAAGATTTACAAGAATTTTTTCTATAAGAGAATAATATTTATTACTAAAAACTATTTGTATTATGTCAGCTATTGATTTATACATGTTATTTACGTGGCCACACTTAAGCAAAAAAAGTGAGGGTAAACAGGCCACAGGCAAAGTATGGTTTTATTGGGATAGTTAACCACACACTCTTATAGGCACATGTTAAAGCCAGGCCTTGCAATGGCATTGCTCAATATGTACATCTGACATCATAAAAGTTCACAAACCAAAGTCTGTCATTGTACAATATACATACATGTAAATGAAAGCCAAAATAATACTGAGAGGCTTGAGAGGTACATTATTTACTGTCTCTAAGACTTATCTGTGAAAACGAAACGCTGATAGTTTTTGAGAAAACCATTGCCATAGTTTTTACTAAGTTAGAAAGAAATCAGATACAGTCCAAACATCACATGCAAAAGTAAAATTAAGTTACTCCTGTCACTTTATTAGGTATGCGTTGCGATCCGTAGGTGCAATGCTATGTTGGTCTTTTATCTTCAATAGGGTTTTCATGAGTAAACTGTAAGAATGTTATGAAGAAGTATAGAATATACTGATTTAATATTTTTGACTAAATATACTCATGCACCCTTTAACAGTATTCCTCATCTTGTCTATAGATATAAATTTACTTACAGGATGAACTGTTGTTATATATATAAAGTATTACCTATGGTTGTAAACAAATCAAGTAATGAAATGAAACAGCTGTAAAAGAAGTTCTAACTCCACAGGGTACATTGTGAAATGACAGCACTACTATTAAACCTTTAGTGATTATTGTACAAACATATTGTTACCCACCCCTCCTATTTGTTAACCTACAGTATCCTATTTACATTGTGGTGTTTCAAGGTGCTTAACAAAGGCGGATGTTGAGAGGTAATACAAATAACATGAGTTACAAATTTGTGTTGATCGTAGAAAAATGGCAGCTTGAATTTGATGATTTGTGCTCTACTTAACTATTATAGCCAATTTAAAGATCTGGTTTCATCAAGTAAATAATAAATCAAATTAAAATTCTGGTATATTATCTGAATCATATTAAAAAAACTTTTTCAAAATAATTTGATCCAAACCATAACTTTTCTACAATCTAAACCATGACAATATAGAACAATAAAGCATTCATCAGAGCAACATCAAAATACTTTATAAGTTACTTTATTAAGCTGCATATCTGAGCTTAATGTTATTTTATAAATATTTACAACCATTTTTACAACCTTAATTGAAAGGAATTACTTTTTACAAACATTAAAACACTTTGGGGTATAATATCTATAGAGTCCAGATGAACTCTGACTTAGCAGTTTCCCCTCATTTATCCATTCATCGGAACCGTCGCAGCAATCGCAAATACCATCATTTACTTTACTTGATGGCACTTCGAATATTTCCTTCTTTTTTTTATTTTGGGTATCGCAATAGAAAACACCAGTAGGACATGCACTGGTGCTTGGTTCGTCAGACCCATCTTCACAGTCGCAATAATCATCGTTCAATTGCTCAAAAGGTATACGTTGATCCGACGTTCGACATTTAAATTCATTTTTTGAATCCGGTCTGTAATGCGCGATTTTTGTATATAGCACTCCTCGTAACATACCATTTTCGTTTATGTACTTATCTTCTTCTGATCTAAGGTGCAAGACTTCTTTAATAGTATCATGGTCTAGCACTGGAATCACTCTGTAGCTTTCGTTTACTTCCGATGTGATGGTGAAGAAGAAATAAAGCTGATAGAGAATGTAACATGACACCATGCAAGATGTGATGATGATAACATTTTTCTTCTTCTTAAGCCCCATTTTAAAAGTTATTACTGTTGTAATAAAAAATTAAAAATTCAAACCTGACTTATATTTATTCATTTTATTTTCTTCGCTAAGTTAGAGGTTATTATTTTTAAAATTTTTACAGAAATCAGAATTTTTTATTTTGTAAATAAAAGGTAAATATCAATCATGTTCTATTGACTAGACATAGACAGTTGCTAGCGTGCACAGATAGCGAATAGTAAGGATCACGGACCATAGTGGCATAGACCCCAGATCCCCATAGCCCTGTGCCATAGCCCATAGTTTAGGTTTTATCTGTATACAGAGAGCTGACATTTGTACTTTGAAAGAAGGAAAATATTATACCATTATCTATCAGACAAAAAAAAAGTTACTTTGAATTGTCAATCTGACATTATAATCTTAAGTTTATTTTGGGAATGTTGTTTCCAAATCCAAAAGCCCTATTCTATTGCGAAATGTGAATAATTGTGTGGGTCATTTGTAATTTCTTTTAAGATAATTTCTATATTTCTTTAAATTATGCCATTTTCAGTGTGAAAGTAAACATTGCACGATGAATTACTTAAATGTAGTTTCCTCTCCGTTATCTGCTAGTTCCGATAGTAAAGATGAACCAAATAATGAAGATCTCGAAGTGAGTTAAGTTCCAAATAAAAATATTTAAGTATTGTTGTGCCCTGCGGCTTCGTTCTCGTACCCCTACCTCAATATACCAGATACCGTACGTACGTACTGTACGTACCGATACGTATTTCAATCGTACTGGAAGTGGCATGTATCGTACGCGAAGTGCTACTGATATTTCAACATATTTAAACAAATGACTGAAGTGTGGGCAATGCTCTTGCTCTTGGAGGTCTAATAACGCACTATTTGAAACCTTGAATCACGTAAACAATGCCAATCGCGAATGGCCAACCCGAAGACCTACTCCTGTTTTTTCGTATTTAAAATACTTTAAACAGCAGCACTACTAACATAACAGTTATTAGGGCTGCATAATCAACTTTGACCCAAGTCAGTAAATTAAAGTACAGAAAAGTGCAATTACACCATTAAACAAAATAATTTTCTATTTTGCAAATTTACAAGGCAAAATTTTATTATTGTCTAGCATTATTTTTTATAAACTGATGTTGTAGCTCATTTAAATTAGAATAAAATCTGTTAGGTCATAATAAAAATAACAATATGATAAAAACAGTTAAATTACATTACCAAATATTAGAATTGATCAGTAACTTCTGTAAATAAAAATGTTTAGAAATAGTGGCTCCTTAGTATAATTTGCAATCATACATAATACAACTGCAGATTGGCCCAGTTTGCAGAGACCCTGCTGTCTGAGCCCAAGGCTGTGGGTTCGATTTCCACTGCTGGAAATTATTTGTGTGATGAGCATAACTGTCTCTCAGTGTCTGGGTGTTTATAAGTATATTTATGTATATTATTTATAAACATATTAATCAGTCAGCTTAGTACCCATAAAACAAGCTACACTTCCTTTGGGGCTAGATGGCAATGTGTGAATTGTTGTAGTTATTTATTTATTATAATATTTACTTACATGAAGTTCAATTTCAAATAATGAATAGATCAGTAAATATAATGTATTATCAAATTAAAAATAACAATTGTTAAATAACGCAACCTATGTAAAACATATGATGACATGGAAAACACAGTCTTGTTTGTTTTCATTTCAGGTGGATAACTCGAAGAGTGTGCTCCTCAAGATAGCAACATTATATGCCGAACAATTGATGAGTGACTTGGTACTGGAAGTAGCAGGTGTTGGGTACCCTGCTCACAGGCTCATACTATGTGCCAGCAGCGAAGTGTTTCAGGTAAATCTATTGTGAAGTTTCTTTATATGTTCTGAAAGTGCACGGGGAACATCAAATTGCTTTTTATTTTGGTTATGGATCACTTTGGTAAGGTGTTGCGCGTTGAACACAGTTGTGTGTTATATGTAGAGCATGCACAATGCTTAAGTAGCCCTAAAGTGCCCATGGAGAATCAGCATCTTGATTCCATTGTCTAAGAAAGTCAGTCTAATTTAACCATAGAATATATACAGAAACTATTTTAAAATAATCTAAAAAAAGTTGCCTTCCATCAACTGAAAGATGGATACTGGAGGCTTAGTGCCCCATTTAGGCCTATGTCACAGTGGCACCATACAGATATGGAACACAATTAATTATGTATGCAAATGATTTAGACATAGTCATTTATTATCAACTAATTGTCCAAAGATAAAATAAAAAAAATAATAAATACAAAATAAAATAAATAAAAAATAAATTTAAATCTTTTCATTGTGTTTTTTTGCCAAACTTGAGGATTGACTGTTCAAACCTATTTGCCCTTTCTGTATAACAGAAGGCTATTGTTTCAGGTAATGTTAATGAATAGGGAATGGAGCGAGTGGTGCGAGAGTCGCATAGTCTTGCAAGAGACTCCAATAGCCGCATCTGTGTTCCCACATTTCCTCAAATACTTCTACACGGGACAAATCAAGATATCACACCAAACCGTGCTCCCTGTGCTGTCTTTAGCTGACAAATATAATGTTAAAGTAAGTATCAAAGTTAGTTAGAAAATGTACAGTGTGGATATGATGCCAACTTCAGATACTTCCGATAAAGTTTATAGGAGCAACGTGTAAATGAAAACCGTAATAATACTTCAGAGGCTTTAGAGGTACATTATATATTGTGTCTGAAACCGAAACGCTAATAGTTTTTGAGTAAACTGTTGCCATAGTTTTTCTGAAAGAAAGCAGATACAGTTTAACATCACATGCATAAGTAAAATCAAGTGACGTCTGTCACTAAATAAGGTACGCGTTGTTTAGTTAGAACTATACGCGTGTCGGTCTTTTATCTTCAATAGGGTTGTTATAAGTAAACACTTAGAAAGTTTTGAATTAGTTTGTATGGAAAAATAAATATGCTTTTGTGGATTCAATATTACAGAGTAATTTTACAGGGTGATTCCTTATGAAATATACTTACGCACCCTTCAACAGTATTTCGTAATTCCGTTACACTTTGTATAGTAGTACTAATAAGCAGTACTTACTAAATATTATACACAATTTTCCATTATTTAGTAATGTAGTTTAAAGATTATAAACAGTTTTTGTATTTGGCTAAGTGTTGTAATTTGAATTACAGTCTAAAATAAAAAAAAACTTGTGTGTACTTATGTACACGCGTTAGAAGTTATACTTCTTTGGCCTAATAAGATAGAAATCTTTTCAATATTTTTATCCTTATTCTACGTTTGTAGAGAAAACGACACTAACAATAGAAAAAAGGTATTTAATACATTGAAAGTTTTATTTTGATGCATTATCTAGTTATCCTATTATTGGAACACCAAGTTTCATTAAACATTAAAAATTTGAGATTTTAGTACAAGTGAATTAATTGAATTATTTGAAATTGACAATTGAAAGTGTACACTGTCAGACCTTATAGCTAACTTCAGGGTGCCGGTTTTTTGTGACGGTGTGCGCGCGCATCGTAAAAAGTGAGCTGGCGGACGATGTATTTCCCTCTGACTCGGTTTCGCAACTACCTTCATCCTGTTAAAATCGTGTAAACATGTACGCGCGCATTTCGTTACATCGCATAATTTCACTCCCATGATTTCCTAACGCCGCTAAAGAAGTATAACTTCAAAAATAAAATAGTTTTGTGAAAATTATTGATATCACTTCTATTTTTTGTGACTTAATTAATTACTAGCGGACCTGCGCGACTTCGTCCGCGAATGAGTCGACTTAAACAAAATAGTCCGAGATTCCAATATAAATGAATTCCTCGAAACCCCCTGTATACTAAATTTCATGAAAATCGTTGGAGCAAATTCCGAGATTCTAATTACATATATATATTAACACGAATAAAATGTCATTTTCTAAAAATGAATCCTAGCTAGATCGATTTATCGCCCCCGAAACCCCCTGTATACTAAATTTCATGAAAATCCTTGGAGCCGATTCCTAGATTCCATTTATATATGTAAGAACTCTTTTCTCGAGTTCATTTATTAACATTATTATATATATATAAAATAACTCTTGTATATATATATTCAATTCTTTCAAATGTGTATGTCATATTATAACTTGTGATTTAACAAAGTGATATAAAGTGAAGTTGAACCCACACATGGTTGGGAAGAAAAATAAAATAAATTAATGTAACAACTCAACATTGTATTCCCCAACAGGATCTAGTCACCCTATGCCTGAGCTACATGTCACAGCACATCGCTCAGGCAGCAAAGCGAGGTCACCTCATTGCTTGGATGCAATACACTATGGCATGCGGTCACAATGATGTTGCTAAAGTAAGAGAATTACCATAAACTGTTACTGATAAAGCTTCGACCAACATCTTAAGAAGCTTTCGCTCGGTTGTTGGATCAAGGGTCGGAAACAGAAGGCAGTAGTCCTTGAAACGGCGCGTATTGTTTGGAGGTTCCTCACTCTGGAGCCCTGACCGCCGGTTGCTTGGGCATTCAAAAGCCCAGCAAGCGGAAGGTGGATTTTTTTTCTTATAAATTTTTAATGTTTGTTTATTTGTAGTGTTTTTTTGTTTTTGTACGCATTGTTAGGAATTTAAAACAAAATTATAAACAATAAATGATAGAATATATTTTAATAATAATAATAAAATATAATACGACAATACACACATCACCATCTAGCCCTAAAGTAAGCGTAGCTTGTGTTATGGGTACTAAGATGGCTTATGAATATTTTTATGAATATAATACACATAAATATATTTAATATACAGATAAACACCCAGACACTGAAAACATTCACGTTCGTCACACAAGCATTTTCCAGCTGTTGTGGGAATCGAACCCACGGCCTTCGACTCAGAAAGCAGGATCGCTGCCCACTGCGCCACTCGTATATAATAATATTAAGGACTAGCGTACCCAGCCCGCTTCGCCGGGCTAGATTTTGCTTTATTTTATTTTATACACCATTAAACTTTTAATTTAAATCTCATAATATATTTATTTTATTTATTTATTTCCAACTTACGACTAGTTTACAGGAATTTCCTAATGCACTAGCGTAGATACTGATGCCTACCTACACACTAAACTTTACAAGAGTAGCAAATGCACCACAAAGCAACCTTTGTGAGTTCAGTCAGAGTACAACAAAACAGATCCGTTCTCTCAGCTATGTCGTTTAGGGTGCGAATCGCGCGCGTCAGCGGCGCCTTGTTGAGCAAGTTGGTTCGTCCGCGCGGCTCCGCCAGCAGGGGCGGCCTGCGCCTGCGCACACGAACCGGTCCGGGGCACAGAGATTAATCTGACCTAAAACGTCCGCATTATGCAACTTCCCCCTAATTATTTTAAACATATACAATATAAGTGTTAGTTCCCTCCTAACTTTTAGCTCGTTATACACTACCATACCCAGAACAAATAGTGTTGGGTACATTAAGGGATAGTATGGGTATACCCCATAAAGCCTCATGTACAGGTACCTAACGAATTTATTTTGCACTCGCTCCAACATAAGGCTATATTTAACCTCATGTGGAGCCCAAATGACTGAGTTACTTTCCAATTGGCTCCTAACCAGAGCATTGTACAATGCTATCACCGCTTTTATGTTATTGAATCCCCTAACTGTACGAAGTAGGAATCCTAAATTTTTGAAAGCTTTCTTACAGCATTTTATAATATGATTTCCAAAAGTAAGCTCCGAGTTCAAACATATTAAATCATTTATTACTCTGCGTATTCATTCTCTTCTCGAGCGGGTACTAAACTTTACAGGATTTTTCGCCAGGTCAATCCGGAGATTCCCTGAAAGTTTCATTGAAATCGGTCCCAAATCGGTCGGGCGTTTGCGACCGAGAAGTGGCGGTATAACCACTTCGAATTGGCTAGGCTGAACAAATGGCACAGACCGGTGTCGGGCAGCAGCGACGCCGGGGCGATCAGTCTAGCCCTGCGATGACAACCCGCCTGCCCAGCGTGGTCATTATCAGGCATATCTTTAATGGGAAGGAGAATAAAACCACAGCCTCTAGTTTCCGGCGGTTCTATTCCTAGCTCTGGCAGCGGTTATGGTAACGGCGGGACATGGGGTGTTAAGATAAAATATATTTATTTATTTAAACATCTTTATTGCGTAGTAAAGGAGAAATTACAAATATACTTTAAAAAAAATTAAAAGCAAAAGGCGACCTTATCACTAAAAGTGATCTCTGCCAGGTAATCTTAACGATAGTACGAATAATACATGAGAGACGGGAAATCGCAGTTACAATAAACAATACATAAATTTACACACTTAAATACATACTACTAATAACTAATATAATAAATTATTAAAAGAGATAAATAAAATAAGATATATATATAAATACAATAATAAATAATTATATATATTTACTATAGATATATAAGTATACATATACGAACAACAAAATTATAATGAATCTGACGATGAATCTCACTACCGTGTAATTCTTATGTACGCATCAAAAGTGCCACCAATGGGCCGGGCCTACTTGAATAAAGATATTTTTGACTTTGACTTTGACTTTATGACAAATAGTGATGTCTAACATGGCTTTTGAAAATAAATGTAATGGAATAAAAAAATAAATTGTTTACAGGCTTGCCAGAACTTCGTGAAATGGAACATGGAGTGGGTGGTTGACAGCGAACTGGCCGAGTTGGAAGACGATACGCTATTACTGTTACTGCAGCACAGTGACCTGGTGCTGCACAATGAAATGTCACTTTACCAGTGCGTACACCTTATATGTTTTCAACCCCCCACGAAATAAGGGGTGTTATAACTTTGGCGTGTCAGTGGCATTGTATTTCCCGAACGGATGAACCGTTTTTGAATTAAAATTCAAATTAAAATATGTTTTATTCACGTGGACCTTATTACAGGCACTTATAAAGCGTTCATACATGTAACATGTTTATTTATCTTATAATATATATAAATCTCTTGTCACAATGTTTGTCCGCGATGGACTCCTAAACTACTTAACCGATTTTAAATTAAATTGGCACACTGTGCGCAGTCTGTTCCAACTTAAGAGATAGGATAGTTTAGATTTTTAATTATAGTCGCCATTTTATTTTATTGCAAATAATTTTTCTATAATTAATTGACAGTCACATGTTATATATATATATAATACTACTATACTAATTTAAGGCTTAGCGATACTGAATGCTTTAAAAACAAAATCAAACGCAGACGAAGTCGCGGGCAACAGCTAGTTTATTTATATGATACACTAATGTTAGTGATGGTGATAACTGCATTCGTTACCTTATAACGAAAGGTACGAGGGTTCCAAACGCGCCCTGGTCTAAGAAGAGCCCACAACAAACTTAGCCAGGTTTTTTTTGTTATCACCATCTCACAATATAGTTAATGTTGAGCTACGAAGTAAGAGCAATTCATACCCAAGCTATATCATACATGTAATCCTTAATATTGTAATAGGAATTTCTATAAGCTTACGTTTTCGCCGGCTTCTTCCGGTAGTATCTGCCTTCCGAACCGGTGGTAGAGTCACTAAACACAGACAGACTTGACGTTTCAGACGTGCTTATATTAGACCTACTTGAAATAAATGAATTTTGAATTTTTGACGCTGGCTAGTTGGATATGCGAAAACGATTTGTAATAGAGCTACAGGAGTCAGTAGGCCAGCGTGGTTTACTGCGTAAACCCTTGTCGTTCTGAGAGGTGACCCGTCTCCAGTTATTGGGTCGATGATGCTAGCTTTAGTTTTAAGTTTACGAATGCAGTTATTACCATCACTAACAATTTTGTTTAATATAAAGTCTATGAACGCCATCATAAGTGCCTGTGATAAGGTCTACCTGAACAAAACATTTTTGAATTTAAATTTTGAATTTGAATTTTGAATTTTGAATTTGAATTTTGATGATGATTGTTTGATAGGTTCGTGGTACGCTGGCTAAACAAGCAACGCGAGAGGTTGAACACAAGTGAGCTGAGTGAAAGTGAGTTAAAGCAACACTGGGACACGCTCGTATCCACTGTCTTCTCACATGTCAGGTTTGTATTACTCTACTAGCTGCCCCCCGCGACTTCTGCCGCGTCGTGCAGTTTTAAGTGAGCGGCCCCAAGTTCGATTCCTGGCAGGGGATTTTTGGATTTTAATTATTTTTGAATTTTCTCAGCGGTGATAGCCTAGTGGGTTAGGCAACGGCTTTCCTTTCGTGGAGACCGAGTTCGAGCCCCGACACGCACCACTGACTTTTCGGAGCTATTTGCGTTTTTAATTTAAGCAATTTAAATATCACTTGTATACTGTTACCCGCGAAATCGTCTGCGTTTGATTTTGTTTTTGATGTGACATTAAATTTAGTTGTAGTTCTAAAAAAAATAAAGTATCAGGATCACTAAGCCTTAAATAAGGGGTTCGCTGCTGTCCGCTGAGAAGTTCTGTCCTCTATCTCCAACCACATTCAGATTTACACCAAGTTTGGGCAAAATTAAACACATATTAAAACCTCTATAGTACAAAAATAATTATTTAAATCGGTTATAATTTGCCGGAGTTATGGTGTAAAGTCGTCAAACACTTTCCTCCCCTCTCCCAAAGGAACCGAGCTTAATGTCGGGATAAAAAGTATCCTATATTACTTCTAACACTTCCAAATATATGTGTACAAAGTTTCATGAGGATCGGTTAAGTAGTTTTTGCGTGAAAGCGCAACAAACAAATTGACACTGACAAATTGACAATCACACAGTAATATAGGATACTTTTATCCCGACATTAAGCTCGGTTCCTTTGGGAGAGGGGATGAAAGTGTTTAACGATTTTACACCGTAACTCCGACAAATTATAACCGATTTAAATAAATATTTATGTACTATAGAGGCTATATGTGTTTAATTTTGTCCCAACTGTGGTTGGAGATTGAGAATAAAACTCCTCAGCGGACAGCAGCAAACTTCTCATTTAAGGCTTAGCGATACTGAATAATTTTTTTTTTTTTTAGAACTGCAGCTAAATTTAATGCCACATGAAAAAACAAAATCAAACGCAGACAAAGTCGCGGGCAACAGCTAGTTTGTATATATAAGTATATATGCGTGTTTATTTAAATTCACCACCTACCTCTCTTCTTGAGCTGTGTTTTACGCCATTGGTTGCCTGGAAGAGAACGCTATGTAGCGATAAGGCCGCCAAATTGTATACTTCTTGTAAAATTTTTACTTATAATTTCACTATATGTTTATAGTGAAATTATAAGTAAAAGTGTATTCATTCATTCATTCATTCATTGAGTCACACACTCTGTTACAGGTTTCCAATGATGTGCCCCAATCAGCTGGCCAAGTTATTGCTATGTCCGCTGACGCAGGAACATAAGGAATTCTTCATGGAAAGAATGGCGGTCGCGATGAGCTATCAGTCAGGTATGTACTATGTATATATAAGAAATATAAGAAACTGTGTAAATTAGTTAAAATAAATAAATAAATATACTACGACAATACACACATCGTCATCTAGCCCCAAAGTAAGCGTAGCTTGTGTTATGGGTACTAAGATAAATGATGAATATTTTTATGAATAATATACATAAATACTTATAATATACATATAAACACCCAGACACTGAAAAACATTCATATTCTTCACACAAACATTTTCCAGTTGTGGGAATCGAACCCACGGCCTTGGACTTAGAAAGCAGGGTCGCTGCCCACTGCGTCAATCGGCCGTCAGAAAGATCAAAAAGATTATTGACACCTGTCAATAATCTTACTATTGCTCGAATGTAAGGGGATCATTTGTGTTTTGAATTTTAAAGTGAAACAAACTTTTATTGTGAGCGTCTTTATTCTCTTGTTCTACCGTTTTTTTTTCTAATACATATGATAACAAAATTCTGCTTCACTTTCTCTTCCTGATCTTTAAAGAATCGGACTTTATCAAGATATTTTATTATTGTATATTCGATGGGCTGAGTCACCCGCCGACCCGGCTTAAAGCGGCCTGGTGGGTCTGTAAGGGAGGAGCAGTGGCGAGTATTAAGGGTATGCACAGGGTATGAAGATGATATAAAATGAAGAATATAAATACTGAAGATTTTCTCCATTTTATATCATCTGCATACCCTGTGCATACCCTATATGCACGCCACTGGGGTGGAGGCGGAGTTCGAGTCACATGACGCACCTCTATATTTTATAGGTTATGTGCGTTTTAATTACTAAAATATCACTAGCTTCAACGGTGAAGGAAAACATCGTAGGGAAACATGAATGCCTGAGAGGTCTCCACAATGTTCTCAAAGGCGTATGGAGTCCACCAAACCGCATTGGGCGAGTGCGGTGGACCTCGGCACTCCCAAACTACCCGCCTCCCCCCCCATTGTGGGAGGACAGCCGCCCTGTCTGGTTGGTAATGGGTTGATATGATGGTGACTTAATTAACAGGCCAATACGAAAGGATATCGGAGATCCAGCAAACCGAAGCCGGCCGGATGCTGTTCACTCCCCGCCTGTACACGGAGGACATGTGGGGCTCTGTCCTGGCGGTGGACAACTTCCACTCACTGCCCTGCTACCACACGAGGACCTTCATCTTCTCCACCAGACCCTCGATAGCGGACGTGGCGACGGATAAACTGACAGAGTGGACCGTAGATCTGTACCCCAAGGGCGTATGGTTTAGGAAGAGTATGCTCATCGTATGGGCCGGGACCTATGATGTGAGTTAATCGATTTGGAAGTTTATTTACGAGGTCCCGTGTTCGATTCCCGGCAGGATTTTTCTCTGGTCTGGTGGGAGGCTTTTGCCGTGGCTAGATACCACCCTACCGACAGAGACGTGCCGCTAAGCGATTTAGCGTTCCGGTGCGATGTCGCGTAGAAACCTATTCAAAAAATTCAAAATTCATTTATTTCAAGTAGGCCTAATATAAGCACTTTTGAAATGTCAAATCTGTCTGTGTGTATCGACTCTACCACCGGTAAGGAAGGCAGATTCTACCGATAAGAAGCCGGCAAGAAACTCAGCAATTGCTCTTTTCCAACATCAACAATTTACATTTTACATTTTAACATTAATTTTTCTATCTTGTGAGAGTTGAAAGCGGAGCCGGATGCTTCCACCTTGTCATTAAGAAATTCAGATATTGTATACTTTTCAAAGATCCATATCACATTGAGACACTTTTGAAGCAAGATATGACACATTGCTTTTTTGACATATGAACTCGTCAGGTCCCGGAGGTGGTCTTGCGGACTGTGCGCATCTCCATCACATGTCAGAACTGTCCGGAGCAGAGCGATTGCGACCGCGACTACAACGACTACTACGAGCCGGATGTCCGGGTTAAGGTACAAGCATATCTGCAATCGGCAGTGGCGTGCACTTCATACATGCACAAAAGCGCTGCATACCCAGATTATGTTACATAACTCGTTTTGGAGGGGAATTCTTCCATTTTATGCCAAGCACCTGCTTTATGCATACCCTGGTCAACGCCCTGTGCACGCCACTGGTAACATTTGTGACATTTGTGACATTTCATATATATATATATAAGTATACAAATATTACCGTATATTAAATTTAGTAATTTTTTCAAATTAAGTAAAATTCATTAGAGTTTTAACCTACACTCGGAGGAATTATCAATTTTATATAGTTTCCGAAAATTTTTATATGCATTCTAAATTTATAAAATTAAAGGAGAATGCCGGATGTAGTAAGGGATTTGGTTTCACACAGTACTTATAAGGTGCCTTCTTGGAATTTATCTCATTTTGAAGGGTTTAATAATTACAATACTAATTAAGGTTATTTTTGACACATGCGATTATTGTACCTACGTATTGATGGTACTGTTCACAATATATTAGAACCACTAATCTATTTCATTAAAAGATTTTTAAACCGTCTAAGTTAAGGCTTGGGATTAGAAAGGTTTTTTTAAAAAATTAAAACTTAATTTTTAATACCAATTTGAATGAGGCCCCAAACCAAACCGTGTTCCGGTATTCTCCTTTAGTGTTTCATTCGATATTAATATGATCCAATTATAATTGTAATAATTTAAGCTCTACAATGTTTTCCCGATGTGTTAACATAACCTCAGAGCCGGATATGATCAAACATAGATCATATGCTTGACAAGTAGTTATATAGTTAGTCAACTTGTTGGTATACTCATTGAGAGTATCGGCGCGCAAGAAAACCTTAGTTGGCCTACCGCAAGTGTCGCGGCTGTAGGGGGAACCGGCACTCCTCCACTTTTGCCCGTTTCGTGGCAGAGTGGAATCGTCTATTACACATTATTGAATACCTAAGCCTAACCTAAGATAAACTTAACGAAATTGCGACCATGGCAACGCGGTACAATAGTACATTCTAGTTACATGCTAATTGACAAGATGTCAGAAATAACTAGTTTATATCTAACTAATTTATAATCAAAGTTTAGAAGATATTCTCAGTCAATATTGGAAATTCTTCTACGAGGAGTCAGAAAATTCGCGGTGTCTACCCAATGCCTCGGGGAGTACTTACTACGCAGTACGTAGTTATAGCCCACAAACCCGCATTAGAGCAGCGTGGCGGGTCTATGCTCTAAAACTCCTTTCCTATGTCAGAGGAAGCCACCACTGGGACGTTCCACAGCAGTGTTATCTAGACTTGGTTAGTTTAGGCGTCACAAAAATTATAACCCATTTTTGTCAAAATTCATTTATTTCAAATAGGCCCAGTTTATAAGCACTTTTGAAACGTCCAGTCAGTCTGTTTGGGGTGACTCTTCCACCAGTTCGGAAGGCAGAAACTCAGCAGATTGCTCTTTTCCAACATCATTTTACAGTTTACAATGAAAAAAAAATATATATATATATTTAATGTTCTATCTTGTGAGCCTGCTTCTAAGCAGCCTTGTCGTTAAGAAATTCATCAATCGTATAGTAACCACGATTTATATTTGTCCCCAGATAGGTATCCTAGTATGGGGCGTCCAGAACGGAGTGGAGCACGTGGCTTCCGTCGTTGAGCGAGTGCATCGCTTCTCCGCTCAGAACAGGTGAACCGACTTTTTTTTAAATTCAGTAATGATGAAGATTATAGTCTGGCCGTTAAAAGAATAAATAAACTACGACAATACACACATTGCCATCAAGCCCCAAATTAAGCGTAGCTTGTGTTATGGGTACTTAAATGACTGATGAATATTTTTTATGAATAAATATACATAAATACTTATATTATACATATAAACGCCCAGACACTGAAAACCATTCATGTACGTCACGCAAACATTTTCCAATTGTGGGAATCGAACCCACGGCCTTGGACTCAGAAAGCAGGGTCGCTGCCCACTGCGCCAGTCGGCCGTTCCTGCCATCTCCCAGTTGGTGATATAAACAATAAGAAACAGTCGAGTCGTCATACAACGTGTAACAGAATTACGAAATAATATTGAAGGCTTCATTAGTATATTTCATAAGGAGTCACCCTGAAAAATATTAAATCAAGCATATTTATTTTTCCATACAAATGAATTCAAAACATTTTAAGTGTTTATTTATGACCGACACGCGCATAGTACCGAAGCCACGCGACGCGTACCTAATAAAATGACAGCAGTCAGATAATTTTAATTTCGCATATGATGTTAGGGCTGTATCTGATTTCTTGGCATTGGTTCACTCAAAAACTATTGGGTTCTCGGTTTCACAGATAAGTCTCAAAGACAGTACCTAATGTACCTCTAAAACTTGTCGAGTATTATTTCGGTTTTAATTTATGTACTTTGTATTTAACACTAACTGTGACCGGCGTTAACTTATCCGTCATAACTGTCTCTGTCGATCGTCCCGTCCCGAGTTTTTATTTATTATAGTTGCGACCAAATACATCCTTAGACCTGCCTTTTTTGAATGTCCAAATTAAAAACTTGTTACGTACGTACAAATATGTATACACATACACGTTGTATGTGTTTTAAATATTTGAACGTTCGTCCATCAACGCATTGCGGCCAAGGCTTGTATATTACTATTCTCGAATAATGCGCGCAAACTTAAGCTACTACCTTGGCAGAATTTTTTACTTTTTATACCGTGTTCGTTTGTTTTTTTTATTCTCTCAATAAACAGCTTTCTTTGTAGCTGTTTCGAAATTTAAATGAAAACTTTGTTAAGTTACCTCCTTGGTTGCAATGTTTTAAAGAAAAAGATCGTTCCGTACTTAAAATACACGACCAAGACAGATATGGATTTTGATACAACTTTTGACGGCCGCGTATTTGGTCAGCGCAGGAATTTCTATTTATCTCGAAAAATGTTGACTGTCCAAATTTCCAAGGTGTTTGACAAAATTATTTTTCATTTATGTCTCGAAAGGAATCCACTTTTTACACACGTAGCATTCGGTGTTCCGCAGAGTGCTGAATATAGACGGCGCGTTGGACTTTGACGAGTTGAACACACCGCTGTACACGCCGGCCGCCGCAGATTTGTCGTCCTCGCCTACCTCTACCGCTACCTCTACCTCTGGCTACCCCTCCGCCAAGGGCAACGGGTAAATAGCATTCCCTATAATCATTTATTTCATCGTCAATTCAATGCGCTCACGGTTGCCAAAAACGACCGTCTACGAACGAACAAACGAATCTCAATATTTTATCTAATGTCAGCGGTTGCCCCCCTGGCTGATACCTACGCTATGCCATAAACATGTTGTGACGTCACTACAAGATTCATTATAAATAAATAATAAATAAAATAAATAATAAATAAAATAAAATAAGATAAAATCATTTTATTTCAGCTCGGGGACCCATATACGAAATTGAGAGGTTAACATAAAATAAATATAAAAGACAGATTTTAAAAATAAATTAATAAAGAAAAAATAAAAAATGTAATTAATTAAAATCCAGAATAAAATTCAACTAAACAACAACAATAACGATTGCTTTAATAGTTCTATTTTGTTTTATATAATTCGTAATAATACTTGTCTAAATTTTTTATGTTTTCCAAATAGAATAATAACAATAAATTTCTTGAAATAACTTACCGGAAACTAATAACGTTATTCGTACGTTTTGTTGTCAACATTATAAACGGTACCTGAGCCGTATAAAAGTGGAAGCATTACCTTCTCCAACATTAATTCTGTTTCAAGTTATTGTAGGGGGAAACTCTGCTCGATTATATGCAGTGGCGTGCACTTCATACATGCACAAAAGCAGTGCCTACCCTAAAATTTATATATAACTCGTATAGGAGGAGGATTTTTGCCATTTATACAATTTCCCTGTTTTATGCATACCCTGGCAAGATACCCGGTGCACGCCACTGATTATATGTCAAATGTAATAAGTGAAAACTGGTATTATTCCAAGTCCTATCCCCACGTTCTCTAACACTATTTAATCTTAAAACATCCTATAAGCGGGAAATGGAATATATGTGGCAATTATATCATCCTAATTGATCCGTGACATTGATACCGAAACGATAAATACACATCTACACACGGACAGACTTGACGTTTCAAAAGTGAATTTTGAATTTTGAATTTTTTTTTTCATCACTACCGTTCTCAATTGAATGTATCCTTAGTGCTGTGAAATGAAAAGTGTACCGTAGAGCTCAGTCGATTGTAAAATCGGAAGTGATTTTTATTATAGTCATAGATAGATAGATCACATAGATCTGTGTTTAATGTAAAATTGCAACCAGTTGACCGCTTATTAAGACATTGAATAGAAGCAGGCGTTACTTTGCGGAAATCCATGATATATTATGAAAATTAAGCTTAATTCGCTATATTCCGTGAAAAGCAGGAGAATCTGTATGGTGTAATTTATAAAGTCAAAGTCAAAGTCAAAAATATCTTTATTCAAGTAGGCCCATAGGTGGCACTTTTGATGCGTACATAAGAATTACACGGTTGTGAGATGATGGCGATAACCACATTCGTAAACTTAAAACTAAAGCTACTTGGGTTCCAAACGCGTCCTGGTCTAAGAAGAAGCCCACAACAAACTTAGCCGGGTTTTTTTTTTTGTTTTCACCATCTCACAATGTCATATAAAATTATTAGAAGAGCAAACTGGTTAGAGCAATACTTCATACCCAAGCTTTTTTATCGTTTACGTAGTCCTTTATACTATAATAGGACTTTTCTATAAGCTTACGTTTATTACAAACTTTGAACTTTTTAAGAGACATCTCCAAAATGTCAATTGGTAGTTTATTGTAGAATTGCATGCAATTTCCTTTAAACGATTTATGAATTTTATGTAACCTAGTATATTGCACTGTAAGTTTATTCTTACTTATAATTTCTCCAATCCTTATACTCCACACCAAACAGATCTTCAGCAATGTACCGCACGTTTCGCTCCGAAACCGGTGCATCCTCAGGAGATGTTGACTTTACAGCGCTAGTTAAACCTGATTAAGATATGCTTTTTTTTTAATTTTTATGTGTTTTTAGATTAATTTTCCTATTAATTTTCTATCCAATAACATGAACATTGGTTTTAAATCAAATTTGTAAATTCTTAAACACTTTATAAATTCACTGTAACACTTGACAAATTTGAACACGTGATCTGACGCCATATTTGTTTACCTTGAGTGCACTGGCTTATGGTATGGACTTTAATTAAGAAGCGTTTTTTTGGAATATTTTGATGATTTCCTAATTCGGTACATTTGATTGCAGGTTCTGCCCAAAATGCTCGGATACTTGCGATTCACCCGAGCCGAAGCACCTTTTTGGACCCAACCGTGATCAACTTCGGGTAACTATACTTTCCATCTTATTATAAACAAACAAGGAAAACATCTTTAGAAACAAATATTACTTTAATTATTTAAAACACCTTAGCGTTAGGTACCACCCTTTAACACATTATAATAAAAATAAAAATAATATATTGTAATATATCTTGATAATCAGCAAATATATCTTGTCTACATATAATAAATATACTAATACACACATCGCCATCTAGCCCCAAAGTAAGCGTAGCTTGTGTTATGGGTACTAAGATAGCTGATGAATATTTTTATGAATAGTATACGTAAATACTTATAATATACACATAAACACCCAGACAGTGAAAAACGTTCATGTTCATCACACAAACATTTTCCAGTTGTGGGAATCGAACCCACGGCCTTGGACTCAGAAAGCAGGGTCGCTGCCCACTGCGCCAATCGGCCGTCGATCACACTAAACTATACGTTTAGTGTTTCTGTTATGTAGTAGTGTAGATGGGCCATAGTTACCAAATAAAAATAAATAATATTGTTCTTTTCAGATACAAGTAGTGATAGTGCCACTAACGGACTTCTGCCACGTCGGCGTGCCCGAAGCTCGGGTGTGACCACTCACCGTAACGAGTACTGACTGACTGTAGAGAGGCAAATAAGATGAACTTAGTATTACTTATTGACTTTCGACTTTGAAGTGAAAATCTTTGTTAGTTGTGTGTTATACGTGAAATGTTAAAATACTGTTGTAATTATTGTTGTATGATATTTTATATTAAGCACCCTCAGACTTTTGAAGTGATGGTTGATAGTTTATTTATTCGGATAATCACTATCAAAACGATTTCTGGCCCACTAGAAGTCCACCACACCGGCCAAGTGCGGATTGGTGGACACGCCTTTCAGAACAAAATGTGGCTCGCTGGGTGCACTATGTTTCACTTCCGGATTTGAATTTTTTTTTTTTAAATAACTTTTGCTTTAGCGGTGAAGGAAAACATCGTGAGGAAACCTGCATGCCGGACAGTTCTTCAAAGGTGTCAAATTTGACACAAAATTTTAATGAATCAGTGTCAAGTTAGGTTAGTAATAATAATAATAATTTCTACTCCAGACATCAAGGCTCATATTTTTTGTTATTATAATTACAGTATTTCTATGAAACTAAACGATATTAAAAAAAAAATAAACAAAATTAATACAGCATACACAGGAAAGCCTCAGTAAAGCAGTGATCCCAAATGTGTCCCAAACGTCATAGTCTATCGTGGCACTTCAGAGGTCTCAAATGCTTGACGTCACGTCAGTCAGTCGTTCAAATGAATTTTGTGTCAAATATGACGCAAAATGCATTAGGGAAGAACAGTGGGCGCCAACTAAACTATCAGCCAATCGAATGTGCGATTTCTGTGGGCACTTCAAGTTGAGTTTACAAGCTCTTAATCACAGAGTAAGATCTTTATTTTTTTTCTTTTCTTTTTAATCTACTTTATGTATGATTGATTAACGCCAGTTGGTGCAAAGCAATAGTGGTTAGTTTCGGTGAATGCGTTTGCTTAGAAAATTACTTTATCGTCAAGGCATCGATCAATAATATACTAGATACTACAATATACAAGATATATATAATATACTAGATTTGACGGCAGACTGGCGAACGTTTCGATTACCACAAAATGTTTTTGTGATGAACATGTGTGTTTTTCAGTGTCTGGGTGTTTATCTGTATATTATAAGTATTCATGTATACTATTTATAAAAAAATATTCATCAGTGCCCATAACATAACAAAAGCTACGCTTACTTTTGGGCTAGATGGCGACGTGTATTGTCGTAATATATTTATTTATGCATGCATATAGGCCATGGTCTTATCCACGTATTACTAGTCTTAGCCAAGTATTTTCATTAGTTTGCAAGTGAAAAAGCCAATGTATTCGTACTTAATTACCAAAAAAGCAATAGAAGTGATGGGAATGGTCCTATTTTAAGTACTTAAAGTTAATAAGGTAACATGCAAATAATTATGGTGAAATTTTGACCATAACTATAAATCAAAACCTGACACATTTACTGCAAGATTTCTTTCTGTACTTTATCTAGTATATTATTAATCGAAGGCACTCAAGTTGTACTTGACAGAAAACACAATATGTTGCCGAATAAATATCTGTACTTTGAAGTACTAAGTCAAGAATTTTACGATAATTATAATTTATCAAAACAATATATTGGCAGAGTAAAATGTAACTTGAGGATGCCACATCCGATTGTGAGCGTTAGCGGTCAAGATGATCATTCGTTTTTGAATGAAACATGTTCGGAATGTCTTTGATTCTATTTTTCTTTATAATAGTTGTTTTAAATGTATTAATATACTCTGTGTTTCTTATAAAAATTCTTCTTCTCATTACTTTGTTTGTTTTAAAAAGCACCGGGCTTTAAAAGGAATAAAAATAAGGAGAGATTCTCTTTATGCATTTACGTTTTTATTATTTTTAAAACCTTATACTGAAAAGTTAAAAAAAAATAAGATTATATTTATATGACGTGGTGTGCAATAAAAATCAGATCGACCTCTGACGCCCAAAATCTCTTTCTCCAAAATCTTCAGATCTAAGATTTAATTTAGTAGTAACAAACATTTCCTACTTAACCCTGTTGGTGAGGACAGTTTTTCAGACTTCATTATTAAATCTGCAGATTTTGGACTTTTTTATTTACTTTAGGCTTATATGCAAAGGCTTTGTGAGCCTTCACATAGAATACTGAAAAGCATGTACCCGTTTTTATTGTTGACGCGTTTTAGATGCTTTTCGTCTATGTTTACAAATCTCAAAGAATAGCCACTTAATATTTAAGATGGTCTTAATAATAAGTTGACTTCCAGTAAGTAGCCTTAAAAGATTTGCTTGCTCGCAATCGAAGAGTCGTTTTCGAGTATGGAAATACTCACATCAGAGGAAAATGGATCTTGTTTGCATTGCATTAAAACACAAATTTGTCTACAATTCTTTAGCTCGGATTTTAAGTGTTTGTAAAACTTGCATTGCATTAAAACATAAATTTGTCTACAATTCTTTAGCGCTGATTTTAAACGTTTGTAAAACAACTAAAGTACAAGATTTGCGACTCTAAACCAAGTGATATAAGGTCCATTGTACTTTGACGATACAGAGTTAAGCGAGCGAGAAAAACTTGTACTAAGTGTACAGTATTCGACAGCGAGTCATGAATAGTAAGAGACAAGTACGTTTGTCGTCAATTTGTGCACAACGAGAGCCCATGATGGTCACGGTCCCATTTTTGGGCGCCAAAATTCTATAGTCCAACGCCGTAACTAAGGCACAAATTGTGAAACTATTGGTATAGTCGTATTTTCGCATTAGAAATTGTAAAGGGAGTGACATTATTTCTTGTTGAATAATATTAAAAATGGTTTGAATTCAACAACGAGTTTTATTTTACAACTAGCACCCCGCGGCTGCGTTTGAGTCAACTTTAATAGATGGACATGTGTTTTTTTTTCGACTTTTTAAAGAGGAACAATTCCGTCGTATATTATTGTACTTCGTCGTAACTTTAACCGTTTACGCTACGCTCGCATTAGAACTTTTTTTTAATCATTTTTCATTGATGCCTTCCCCGATAAATGGCCTACAAAAAAAAATCCAATTCGAACTCTTCGGCTTTAGCTTTTTATAGCATACATTTAGTTTTTATTTTTAAATCTAACTTCAAACTGCACGTTGAGGTTGAATGGCGCTCTTCTCAACTATATGGGCCTTATTAATAAACGTGGCATAACGACGGAATAATTTTTCGGTGTTCGTTGTTCTTCAACTGCCATTACCTCTCAAATGTCTTCCTGATGCGGCTGAGCACTTACTGGTGGAAGTTCTCCTATCTCATACTAAAATCCTTCTTGGTGTATTCTATTGCCCTCCATCTATTTCCAATTACTTTCACTCTTTTGAAACCCTGTTAGAAAAAGTAATCCCCTCGTACAGCCATTCAATTATTATGGGAGACTTTAATACATGCTTACTTAAAGATGATTATCGTTCCAGGAATCTTCTGGCTACGATAGAATCCTGTAGTCTTTCGCTACTCCCCCTTGCTGCTACACATTATTCTCCCGGCTGTACTCCCTCTCTTCTTGACTTAATTATAGTTTCTTCTCCAGATTTCGTCAATAAGCATGGTCAATGTCCTGCTGATGCATTTTCCTATCACGATTTGATTTATCTCTCCTATAATATACGTCCTCCTAAATCGAAAGCGAGAATTCTTCTGCGGCGTAACTTTGGAGGGATTGATAAGAGTCTTCTATGTGATGATGCCAGACATTTAGATTGGGCGGCTATCATGAATGTGGATTCCGTTGATCGCAAGGTCGAAATATTCAACACGCTGATTACACAGCTCTATGATAAGCATGCTCCGGTAAGACCAATTAAATTTAAGCACTTGCCAGCTCCGTGGTTATCAGAGGAGATTAAAATTCTAATGCATAAGAAGAACACGGCAAAATTTAATTATAAAATTAATGATTCCGATGCTAACCGTATAAAGTATCATAGGGCACGAAATCGCTGTAATACATTGTGTAGAGATGCCCAACGTCGCCACATCCATAAGTCAGTCGAGAACGGTGATACCGCTAAGACTTGGAAATTTCTTGAGTCACTTGGAGTTGGTAAATCATCCCCTAAGACTTCTATCAACATTGATATTGAACTAAACATAATAAACATAATAAACATATTGATAATAAACATTTCTCTACTTCTGATACAATTGATAGTGTCAATAAGGAGCGTACTCTTAGTATTCTTTCTTCGTCATCAACTCCAGACTTTTTATCTTTTACCTTCAAGACTTTCACTGAATGTGATGTTAAGAAGAGCATATTGTCCATCGCCTCGAATGCAGTCGGTACTGATAGCGTCAGCCGTAATATGATCGTTCCCATTCTTGATGTTGTTTCCCCTTTTCTTACCCATATTCTCAACTATTCCATCTTGACTAGCAAATTTCCTGAAGCTTGGAAGAATGCACAAGTCACCCCTCTGCCTAAAAAGGCCAATCCTGTTTTTTTCTCTGATTTCCGTCCCATTTCTATTTTACCGTTCCTTTCTAAAGTTCTTGAGAAGCTAGTTTACGAACAATTCCATCTTTTCCTTAATAAAAACTTACTTCTCAGTCCCTTGCAATCCGGCTTTCGTGCTGGTCATAGTACAGTTACAGCGCTAGTAAAAGTAACTGATGATATTCGGTGGGCGATGGATAATAAGGAACTCACAGTACTGATACTGCTAGACTTCAGTAATGCCTTTAACTCAGTTGATTATGATATCTTGTTGAGTATCCTGCGCTCCATTAACATATCTCCATCGGTGATAGATTGGTTTCGGAGTTACCTGTTTGGTCGTCGGCAACGCATTCGGATTGAGGAGACCTCTTCATCCTGGTGTGATGTTGCGGCCGGGGTACCTCAGGGCGGCGTGTTATCTCCCTTACTCTTTGCTATTTTTATTAATTCAATTTCCAAACGTATCTCTTCTCTCTATCACATGTATGCAGATGATATCCAAATCTATCGCCATTCAACCCTTGATAACCTTGGTTCTACTGTTGCTGCTATTAACACCGATCTTAATGAAATTTTTGAGTGGAGCAGGCAGTATGGACTTAAGGTTAATCCAGCAAAATCTCAGGCTATTATTATTGGAAGCCCTGGTATGCGGTCAAGGGTTGATTGGGGAAATCTACCTAGTGTTGATTTTAATGGTGTCATAATTCCGTTTTGTGCCTCTGTAAAGGACCTTGGCTTGCATCTTGATAAAGAGTTATCGTGGTCTGTGCAAGTCAGGGATTTGAGTAGAAGGACTTTTGGCACTTTTAGGTCGCTGTGCCGTCTGCGATCCATTCTTCCAATCCCGACTAAAGTTATGTTAGCACATTCTCTTTTTCTCTCTATTCTCGACTATGCGGACGCAAGCTATCTTAATTTGTCCGAGGACTATCTTAACAAACTTGAGCGTCTTCAAAATCTAGCTATTCGGTTCATATTTGGATTACGCAAATATGACCATGTATCTGAATTTCGTCAGAAGCTTAAGTGGCTCCCTATCCGCCGTCGCCGGGATCTTCATGTACTTTCACTTCTGTACTGTGTGTTATTTAATCCTAAGACTCCTTCTTATCTTAAGGAGAAGTTTAAATTTCTTGGATTGCAGTCGGAACTTAGATCGAGTCGTGCGCTGACTTTGAGCATGCCGTTCCACAAAACGAAGTTTTATAAGCATTCGTTCACTGTCAAAGCTTCTGAATTGTGGAATGCACTCCCATTGATCATAAGACAGTCGAAGTCATTGGGCATATTTAAAAATGCTGTTAAGGCTCATTATCTCGCTCAGTAAAGACGACTATTATTATTTATTATTATTTATTTATCTACTCAAACTCATATTTAAGTATTTATGGTATATTAGGATATGTATTAGTATATTTTTTTTTTTTATATTTATCAATAGTATTTTTAATTTTTTTTTTTTATTTGTGTAGTCTGGTTTATGTATTAGTATGTAGATATTTGTATGTATGTACTAAATAGTGTACCCCACCTATTTGTTTTCTTTTTAGTTTTCCTAATCCTAAGGTTGCCTGGCAGAGATCGCTACTTAGCGATAAGGCCGCCTTTTGTATCCTGCTTCATTCTTCATGTGTTTGTTCTTTTTTTGTCTTGTTTCTTTGCTTGAGTGGTGTACAAATAAAGAGTATAAAATAAAATAAATGTCAGAGAGTTAAATAGCAAAGCATTAAATAAATATAATATTTTTTTATTAAGGCCCTTGTGATTAGTTTATAACTGCCTCGTTGGTCTAGTGGTCAGCATGTTAAACTTCGGATCACGACGCCCTGGGTTCGACTCCCGGATTGGGCCTTTAATTGTTAAGGTACGTTGTATTTTCTGTTTAAGAATTTTAGTACCAGGCTGGACCCGCATGCCTCGGAGAGCAAGTTAAGCTGACGGTCCCGCATAGTTGTGATAATAGTCGTTAAAGCCCACTTACCCAGATTAGAGCAGTGCGGTGGGTCCACAAAAATCACCTCGAGAGACGAGGCCTGCGCTCAGCAGTGCAGATGATGATTAGTCAAAACACATGGTTTGATGGTATTGAAGTTAGATATACAAGGGTTCTTCAATTTAACCCTGTGGTAACTCCGGATAAATCTACATTAGATATAAATGTTTGGGATTCAAGCTTTTTAAAAATAGAAGACAAAATATCATTTGTATTCTTTTATTATGCTGAAAATATACATTATGTATCGCAGGTCTACTAATACATTTTTTTAAATTTCATGAAGCGATAAGACCTTCATAATAAGTGAAACTTTGTTTCGAATGCAATATTTCAATAGTTAAGCAAATTACTTACAACATAAGCGGACTTATTTAAAAAAAAAACTTTTAAAATTGAGCGATATTAATACATGCACAGCTGGCAAAAAAAAATGTGGTTTGAATTTCTAAATATAAATTCTCACATAACAATTCATAATGGCTTAATTGCTAAGTAAGTACATTTTACTTCATAAATTTTAATCTGATACATATTAATGAATACAAAACCGATATTATTTAAACTAATGATCAAACAAAAATAATGTTTTAGTATTGTATTTTACTTTCACAGAAATTAAATTGAAATACAAAATTGGTTGTCTTTTTAAATTGGCAGTGTTAATGGTACCAGTTTGGTTTAAAATGACACGCTTTGCTTAGGATTCGACTAAAGGCAGAACGAGCGTTAAACTTGTAAGCAAGTTCAAGTTAAACTTTTAACATTCAAATTCTGACGTGCTTATCACCCCATACCGTTTAATGCGGACACTTTTTTTCCTAAACACACTTTCTGTAAACTATAACCGTAAACTTAGTGAACAAAAATCAATATAATAATCTCAACACAGTTGCCTAAAATAAATTCCGAAACACTAAACGCAACTTAAATATGAATTCAGTAAAGTTAAATTTGATAAAACCAGTTTACACCCAGGTGTATCTAATTTTCTTACACCGTTTTTTAATCTAGTTTCATCAGTTTTCTTTGTAGTAGTAGTAGAAAGCCCACCTGATGGTAATCGGAAAACATCGCTTATAAACAGAGGGACACTACCCAGTAATACTTTCTCGGACGAGCCCTGTCACAGAAAGCTCTCCTACCACTAAAAGAGCCTTTTTTAACTATTTAATCTGTCGTTCTTACGTCACAATCACAGGGGAGAAGGGAGCACTGGTATCAGAAATAAAAATGTACCTACATACTACGATAGATATATACTTTTTATTTTAATAGGTCTACCGGAAAGTTCTGTCCGCTCCGGTTACAATCAGTTTCAACAAGTATGCGCATATTCCTGTGACACATATTTGGCTGTCTCTTTTGATCGCTAACAATGTATACACATTTTCGTCGCAGATGAACTAAAACTAAGATCATTCTAGTTAGTATTTAGTGAGACGCGATCGTGTACCAATGGCTGCCGACAAAGTTCATTTGCGCCACCGTATTTTGTACGAATTCCAACGAGGAAGAAATGCCTACAGAAGCGTATAGAAATTTATTAAAAGTGTTTGGTGAAGGTACAGTTTCTGATAGAACATGCAGAATTTTTGGAACCATCTTGGTTCGAAAAATTCTTGTAGTTGATTTCGACCTTTCTGATAAGCCACGCTCGGGGCGACCATCTTTGATCGACGACGATACTGTCAAGATCATGCTAGAGGAAATTCTGTCGCATCGGCAAGACAAGAAGTCATCAATAATGATGGCAATTATATTATTCAAAAAAGTTTTTCCAAAGTATGAAAAAATGTATTCCTTTGTTTCGTTCTAAAACGGACAGAACTTTCCGGTAGACCTAATATGTAGGGACTCTACGAAAGATCTAGATGAAAAACCGGTTTGGCTTACGTTACTCGTTCAAGACGCTTTACGGGTATTGTGTAGTACAATGATAGTAAATTGCACAGTTTTAACTATTATTACATAAATATATTTGCGTATTTTATTTAGAGGAGTTAATAATAATAATTTTAGGAGGAATTACAATATTTATTTATTTCAATATATTGGTAACGTAATTTTTTTAATTTTAAATAAAGAAGTATGTCGATCAGGTATATTATCGCGGACGTACGAGTATGTTAAAATCTAAATTGGTGCAATTCCGTCTGGACTAAATTGATAGGTCGTAATATGCCTCATAAGGCTCAGAGTCACTGGAGAGCTATATCTGAACGTGATCGAATCAGAAATGAGAGATCCGTAGAAAAACTGAAGTCACCGACATAGTTCAACAAGTCGCAAAGCTGAATTGGCAACGGGCAGGGATATATTATCCGATGGACGGTCCCAAGGTGTTGGAATGGCGACCCCGCACCGGTAAACGTAGCGTTGGTCGGCCCCCAACGAGGTGGATAAATGACATCAAACGGATCGACAGGAGCCGCTGGAAACAAACGTCCCAGGATAGTAGATTTTTGAACGCCCAACAAAATACCAATTTTCACTAGCGGACTTCAATCGTTTTAAGTGATGAATGTATTATGCTTTTGTACTCATTGTGAGGACGAAAATACTATCAGATCAGTCTATATAGTAGAGTTTTGAGAACAGCAGAATTAGCACCAATATACATAGATGATTAAAAAAAACATTATATACTTACATAATAGGAATATTAAAAATAATGGTTGGAATACTCTCGAACACTTAAGTACAGAAAATCACAATCTGATTTCATAGCATTCATATAGCTACTTTATTATTTCTTACTTCGTTGGATGGTGAAGTAGTATCGTAAAAAGTTAAGTAAAAACAGCGAACATGTTTTTTTTGGTATCGCCAGTCTTTTTTATGCTACAGTAGATTCAATTTAATGACGTTTGGCTATCTTCGGATAACATAGTGTAGTGGGCCGGCGATTCATGGGGTCAAACCATGTGCGCACACTTTTTTCTGTGGTGCATTGAAAAAAGTGTGTGCGAACGAGCTTATTTTTAAGGGGGTAATGGGTCAGAAACAAGTCGGGCATACTCCGACGAAGTTACTCGTTAGTCCAGTAGCTTTAGTACATGATTTGCTTACTTGCAATCGAGAATTATTTTTCGTATGTCAAACTCTAATATTTATTATATATTTTACTTTGATGTGCAAGTATTTGATTCTCGAAAACACCTCCACGATTGCGAGTAGGCAAATGCCACCTTAAATGTTATTTTAATCCAATTTGGTGTCATGCCGATAGCAGCGTCATCTACCGGTTACAGTGAGATATAGGTATTTTATGATGCCAATTCAGAATAAATACAAAAAACAAAAAACCTTAATCACCTAGCTGTATGAAATATACTTCACTGGCCGATTTTCATACAAAAAATCATAAAAATTGGTGCAATCAAGCTGTTTTGGAGAATAGCAAAAAGATTTGAATCTTATCTTATATCTTTAAACGAGCAATTCTTGTATATATATCTATATATAATTGGAATCTCGGAATCGGCTCCAACGATTTTCATGAAATTTAGGGGGTTTCGGGGGCGATAAATTAATCTAGCTAGGATTCATTTATATCGGAATCTCGGAATCATTTATATTGGACATAAGACTATTTTTTTAAGTCGACTCATTCGCGGATGAAGTCGCGCGGGTCCGCTAGTTTTAGTGTATATAAGATGTTTTTCATCCACAACAGTTAACTCTAAGATAGCCAACCGGTTACTTGAATCTTGGCCTAAACGTCGAACTCTGTCAAGTTCTTTATTAATTTTATCACAGCACAATCCTTTCGTATTATTATCATTATTTTAACACCCTGGACGATTGTCTATTTATTTTATAATTTCAATTTAGTTTTTCATAACATAAGACGCTATTTTTCGCATTTATAAATGTTAAATAAATTGTACAGGTCATACAAATATTCTAAAGTAAAGCCAACGGTACGTGATGCTGCGTGCCTAGGAACTCTAACGAAGCTCCTACGTAGTACGCACCAGATGGAGGTAAACGTTTACACGCTGTAAGTATACAGCGTGTAACGCAATGACGAAATACTGTTGCAGGGTGCATAAGTATATTTCATAAGGAATCACCCTGTTAAAGTATTAAATCAAAAGAAGCATGTTATTTTTCCATACAACCGAAATCAAAACGTTATTTACGACAGCCCTATTGAAGATAAAAGACTGACACGAGCATAGTACTTACGCTATACGACGCGTACCTAATAAAGTTACAGAAATCACGTGATTTTAGGGCTGTATCTTATTTCGTTCAGTAAAAATTATGGCCGTTTCACAGATAAGTCTCAGACACAGTAAAGAATGTTCTGACGGAACTGAATGTGTCCGAGCTAATATACTGGTTACATTGAAAATAGGAACGTTTTACCATAGATGAAAGAAGAAGACGGCTCGCGTACGCGATTTAGACGGCCGATTGGCGAAGTGGGCAGTGATCCTGCGTTCTGAATTCAAGGCTGTATGTTCGATTCTCACAACTGGAAAAACGTTGTGTGATGAACATGAATGTTTTTAAGTGTCTGGGTGTTTATCTGTACATTATATGTATTTATGTATATTATTCATAAAAAGTATTCATCAGTCATCTTAGCACCCATAACACAAGCGATGCTTAGTTTAGGGCAAGATTGCGATGTGCTTATCGATAACTTGTGATGAAAGACTAAAGGTTTCTTGGTTGTGAGAATGACGTCACAAGAACAATACGACAGCAGTGAAAAATACATAGGAAAGATACACAGAGCATTCATGTTTTCCCGTCAAGGCAACTCTTTGTCCATATTAAGTTTAGTAACGTTTGCCGTTAGCTTTACTTCAGAAGGTAAAAAGATAAGATTAAAATAATTTCGTTAAATTTTTTACGTCATTGTCTTTAATAACAATAAGCTCATTTCACACCACAGTTTAGAAAGAATACAGTTTGGCAACGCTATAATATCACATCTAATATTTCGTTATTAAAATAGCACCAAAGAATGCACTTTTCATAATATACAAAAATTTTAACATGTTAGTGAGATGATTATAATAACTACGTTCGCAAACTTAAATGTTGCAAGACCTCTTTTCGGTAATCAAAAATAAAATCGTAAAAATTTAAATTTCGTCACCAGCACCATTATATAAGTTAAACTTCGTAAATTAACTCTTATAAAATCATTGTCACGTTACAATTCTACGTTTCACGCAAAAAACTAACAGATTGTATTAGATATACACGCTATAGCTATCTTTTTCCTTCTATTTGCTTTTTCTTTTCTCTCTTATATACCTAGTCTAAATGTGACCTTGAACTCGATTCGCATCGAAAAAAATTATTGAATCGCCACCTCGGTAATACACTAGAAATGTTGCAATATGAGATCCATGCGTAGTTAAGACTTGAATTTCATCCAGAATCCGCTCCGTATGATCGCTAAACTGTGGTACACAAGGTGGTGAAAATAGCGCGGTATACATATAAACACTTTTTAAGCGACATTTACTTCTAATTGGTACTTAAAGTGGTCATAGGAGAAGCTCCTTCGGGAAGAGATTCATGGAAGCGTAGTCTTGAAGTACCTGCAATAAAATCAAAATTCATTTATTTACACTTTTGAAACGTCCAGTCAGTCTGTTTGTAGTGACTCTAGCACCGGTTCGGACGGTAGATTCTACTAAGAAAAAGCCGGCAAGAAATTCAGCGGTTTCTATAAAAAAATTAGCTTTTCCAAAATCAGCTATTTACATTTTACATTTTGACATTCATTTTTTTATCTTGTGAGAGATGAAAGCGGAGCCGGATGCTTCCAAGCAACCATGAAATTGAAATTCATCAATTGTGTTACATCACATTTATTACCTCGCTGTAATAAATGTGTTTTAACATATTCTTTAAACTTTGGTAGGTCAGATATTGCATTATGAAAATATAAAGCATAACAAATTCGTTCCACAAATGAAAAAAAAATACAATAAGCGATGAACCCGTGCCACGGAGAGCACGTTTAAATTGTCGGTCCAACACCTGCACTCTTTCCGGTCGCGCTGGAGCTGTCGTCCCATCCGACTATTCATTAGCAATCATATTATAAAAGCATATACTCAATCCCACAGATGACTTCTACACGTATACAAAATTGTAATTTCAGTTATTAAATAAGCGCTCCTAAAACTTATATGCCGACTGGCGCAGATTGACGGCCGATTGGCGCAGTTTGCAGCGATCCTGCTTTCTGAGTCCAAGGCCGTGGGTTCGATTCCCACAACTGGAAAATGTTCGTGTGATGAGCATGAATGTTTTTCAGTGTCTGGGTGTTTATATGTATATTCTAAGTATTTATGTATTTTATTTATAAAAAATATTCAACAGTCATCTTAGTACCCATAACACAAGCTACGCTTACTTTGGGGCTAGATGGCGATGTGTGTAGTGTCGTAATATATTTATTAATTTATTAATATGCTAAGTCTATGAGGTAACACTGTTACACTCACCTCTAGAAGTTTCTCGGTGGTAGGTTTGGGTACGTCCATCTGCATGACCGCCCTGAGCTTGGAGCCGTCGAGGCACAGCTGTTTGTTCAGCAGAAGCTCTGCGCCCGCGCTGGGCTCGAGCGGCGTGTGCTCGAGCGCGTACTTGCGGCAGATGTCCGCCCACGCCGTGAGGTGCTTGTCGTTGGCCTCCTCCGCCACGGACGCTATGTCGTTCTGCAAGTGTCATCATCCCTACTAATATTATAAATGTCAATGTAAGTTTGTTTGTTACGCTATCACGCAAAAACGACTTAACCGATCCTCATGAAACTTTGTACACGTATTATTGGAAGTGTTGGAAGTAATATAGGATACTTTTTATTCCGACATTAAGCTCGGTTCCTTTGGCAGAGGGGATAAAGGTGTTTGACGATTTTACTCCATAGCTCTGACCAATTATAACCGATTTAAATAATTATTTTTGTACTATAGAGGTTTATAATATGTGTTTAATTTTGCCCAAACTGTGGTTAAAGGACAGAACTCCTCAGCTAAAAGCAACAAACCCCTAATTTAAGGCTTAGCGATACTGAGCCCTGTAATTTTTTTTAGAACTACAACTAAATTTTATTCTACATCAAAAAACAAAATCAAACGCAGACGAATAGATAACTATGCTTACGGCTTACCTTGGCCAAAGTGGATATAGTAGTGCCATAATAGTCGTGGTTAATCTTGAATATTTCAGCAACCAGCTCTGCGAGGCTACCCTGGTTACTGCTGGCTTCATCCACCACGTTGTATACCTGGCCCCTCGCGTCCGGCTTCAAGCCCAGGGTCCATATGGCTCGGCAGACGTCCTTAACATGCACAGTGTTCATTTTGAGGTCGGCCGTCCACAGGAGTTTCATAGTTTCCCCCAAATGCTTGTATATGCCACCGTATAGCAGGCGAGGTGCTGGAATAAAATAGTACCAGGCTAGATACACCCGTGTGGAAGATAACGATTCTGGGGCCTTGGGGGTTTAAATTATGTAATAATACTTGCGGTCACTCGCGTCTTCGTCCGCGTATAAGTTAACTGTCGCAGACTTTTTTTAGAACTTTTAAAGGGGAACAACACAATATGTCATACTTGATTATGTCGAAACTTTAACCGCAGCGCACGAAGCGGAAGCTTTGATAACACATAAAAAATCCTGATTTTAATATATTTTAAATTGTGCAATGCTCCTATTGGTCTAAGCTTAATCCCTACTTATCCCTACTAATATTATAAATGTCAATGTAAGTTTGTTTGTTACGCTTTCACGCAAAAACTACTTAACCGATCCTCATGAAACTGTGTAGGTACACATATTCTTGGAAGTGTTAGAAGTAATATAGGATACTTTTAACCCGACATTAAGCTCGGTTCCTTTGGGAGAGGGCATGAGTGTTTGACGATTTTACACCATAACTCCGAAAAATTATAACCGATTTAAATAATTATTTATGTACTATAGAGGTTATAATACGTTTTTATTTTTGCCCAAACTGTGGTTGAGATAGAGGACATAACTCCTCAGCGGATTTATTTTACTCATTTAAGGCTTAGCGATACCGAATACTTTAAAATTTTTAGATCTACAACTAAATTTAATGCCACATCAAAAAACAAAATCAAACGCAGACGAAGTCGCGGGCAACAGCTAGTGATTTATATAATATATATATATATATAACCTTCCTCGATACATGGGCTCGATAAAAGACTGCAAGAATTTTTAAAATCGGACCAGTACTTTATGAGATCATCGCGTTCAAGTAAACAAAAAAACTATTCAGCTTTATATAATAATAATAATAATAATAAGTTTATTTCAATTAACAGTTACACAGCAAATCAAAAATAGTACAAAATAAGGCAAACATAAGGTAATGTGTATCATAAAACCCAAATTCTATAATACTGCTATAGTGCAAGACTGAGTCGCAGTTATTATCGCCCGTCTCTGGAGCGAGAACCATACACTTAAATTAAATCTAGTGAGATTAATAAAAATAAAAACCGAAAAACTTTTTATATAAGATAAATAAATATACTACGACAATACACACTTCCACATTTAGCCTCAAAGTACTGACGAAACTGACTACTGATAAAAAAACTGATGATATACAGATAAACACCCAGACACTGAAAAACATTCATGCTCATCACACAAACATTTTCCAGTTGTGGGAAATCGAACCCACAGCCTTGGACTCAGAAAGCAGAGTCGCTGCTGACTGCGCCAGACAGCCGTTATGTACATAAACGTTTTTAAAATTATAATATTATCATTCGTTTTGCATCAGAAAGTAAAATGCATTTTGCAATGATTTGCTACCCTCCGCTAAAGATATCCATTTTATATCGACAAATGATTATTATTAAAGCTAGGGAGTTTTTTCGCTTTTTTCTATGACCTTCTATATAGTGAGGGGGCGGAATTCTAAAATCATACGCAACATCGCAAGGCCAGGCTGTTTATAGTTCACCGAGGGGAACTATACTCTACCATGCTTCTTTAAGCTAATTTGTGTTTAGTATTAAATTGAATATTTCATAGTACATACACAAAACTGGAAATAATATGCAAACAATATATGTGCTATAATAAACGGGATTAAACTTCTCCTATTCCATGTTCCCGTGCTTTAACAGATGGACACGTTAATTATATTCCTTTTCGGGGAATATAATTTTTGTGCCTTCAAACAAACCGTTCCCATGGGATTCGTGACGGGACTATTATAGTATAAAGGATTACGTAAACGATAAAAAAGCTTGGGTGTAAACAATTGCTCTAACCAGGTTGCTTCTTAAATATTTTCTAATGACAATGTGGTGGTGATAACAAAAAGAACACCCGGCTAAGTTTGTTGTGGGCTTCTTCTTAGACCAGGGCGCGATTGGAACCCTCATAGCTTTAGTTTTAAGTTTACGATTGTAGTTATCGCCATCACTACTCACTGCAATGTACACATTTTGTATATAATAACGCATCAAAAGTGCCATCTATGTGCCTATTTGAATAAAGAAATATTTGACTTTGACTTTGACTTTGGACAAAGAACGCGGGCAACAGCTATGTCTATTCTCTGTAAACATTAATGGTATGGTAGATACCATTAATGTTTACAGAGAAAACGATTTATTTATTTCGTTCCCGGTTAATGCGTTAAAATATTAAAGGTAAAAAACTCTAGGTTTATAATTATACTATTAATCACTTTTTTGATGCAGCCATATCTATACTTATCCCGTAATTTGCTACGTTAACGGGAATTAATTACAGCAACATGTTTATTTTGTAATATACACTTACTTAAACTTCTTCTATCTCCAACACCATAGACAATAGCTGGCCTTATAATGGTGTAGTTTAGTTCTTCCTTCATTATCTTGAATTCCTGTTCCACGCGGCTCTTCATACGACCCTCCACGGTCCACGGCTCTATGGGACAATCTTCTTTCTGGGGCTAAAATCAAAATTTATGTCAGAAATATTATTTTGACTCAACTTGTTTGTATACTCATTGGGAGTACCGGCGCGCTAGCAAAGCCTGTCTACCGTAGACGTCGCGGGCAGGAGAGGAGCATAAGATAATGTTAAGAAGCAGGGGTTTCTTAGCGGAAGTGTATGAAACTATAGACTTACATTTTGGAACATTCCGAAACGAAGCTTGCAGTCTGTGTTAAGCTTGTAGAAATCGTCAAGAATAGAAAAACAGTATATATTTTATGATTGGCATCGGGCAGCACATTTGTGCAACTTTTTATTCATCTATAAGTTTATTGCGCTTGGTTGCAAGATGAGATGGTAGCAGGCTAACCTATATATAACCTAACCCTGCGGTTTCTAAACGGAAACGTACCGGAATGTTAAATTTGTTGGAAGTTTCCCAATTTCTCCTGCCGGGGATCAAATACAGGACCCCCCAATTATAAAACCACACCGCTGACCGCTGTGCCAGAAGATCGACAAAAATGTTGGCATACCTTATCACTGCTATACATATGCCCGCTGGATATTTCAAATAGTCGCACACCGAGCGTCGCGCATTGCTTGGCGACGTTAACGCTCAGTGTGACGATACCCTCCGCGTACACCGCCTCCGTCTGGCCCCCGCGCGTCTCCCCCGCGCAGTTGGCCACCAGGTCCCATGGCTTCCCGTTCGGCTCCAGTGCGGTGGCGCATGATGCTGAAAACAACTCCTGTCAATCTACTATCATTGATTTGCAAGAGAAGACTGAAGAAGTTATCTCTTTGTAGTTAATTAACAGTGTGATATAGGTTCAGATAGATTGATGTTTGAGCTCATATTGTGCCATGTTGTAATTAGATACTTACACGATGAAACGATGTAAGATATGAATATGGGGTTTCTTTTACAAAGGATAAAATTGTCTGTCCCATCTGTCAAAGTACAGATATATCAGTGGCGTGCATAGGGTTTTCGGTCAGGGTATGCATAAAAAAAAATAGGTACTGAACATGCTATTTTGATGTTACTGTATAATTTTATTTGTGAGTAGGTACCTAACCTAACATTGTTTGTGATACCCATGTAGATCTTCTCATCATCTCCTATTTCCAGTAGGTATAGTAAGCTCTGAGACGACCGACTAGCGAGTTTTTAAAATTGTCTGCCATTGCGGCAATTACATTAAATAATGTTTTTTAGTGTAAACAATAAACAAACATAGGTATTATTATAAATAAGTAATGAAACAAAACAGTGATCACTGCTATTCGCCTGTTTCTGTAAGTCAGTCAGAGCTCTTTTTACGTGCCGCTCCTTGTAGGTGCATTCCTTCCTTTACGAATAATCTCAATTAAACGTTAGTTAAGAATTAGCTCTAAACTTACCTGAGCACACTGAACCATCAGATCACACGCCGAATATAAGAACTTTCTTACACTAAGAATATTCCTCACAATCATTTACAAACAGTACACTGTCATGTTAACAATAATAATTGTAACTATTTACAAACAACCGTACAGCAAACGAAAAAAACAGTAATTACCTAATTCTAATTCGGTGAATATAAGTTGTTATGACAGAAGGTAAAAGGTAAACAATAATGGCGCTGAGCGATCGCCAGCGATAATGAGAATATCATAGTCAAAATATGTCCGTAATATTTTCTTAGTACACAAATGCTATTAAAAGTTGTCATTTGAAGAATATTACTTCATCAGTTACCAATGACACCTGGTATACGTTAATAATTTATTTAACATAATTCGGCAACTTTTAATTTGGATATTTTAATATACTTTTTGAACAAATTAGGTACTTATAAATTTCTAAAGATCTTGAATGTAATAAAATTCATTGATAAATTTTTTAACTACAAAAAAGAATTATTGCCGTTTAAAACAATAACAAACAAAGCAAATTACTTGTGCTTATAAAAAAACAAAGCATACATTTGGATTTCAAATTTCCGTAAGCAGTGCTTTTAAGATTTGCACACAAGCGAAACCCCTATACTGGAAACCTGGAAAACTCGCACACATAGAAAGAGCCAAATATTGTGTAAGCACGCACGCGATTATATCACTACACACCAGAACTTCCTTGTGTGCTGGTGCACACAAGTAACGACAGATGCATTCAATAGCCGTGCTTCTATGGAGACCGCGGCGGCGCGGCGCATTAATTCGAACAATTATATTAATAAACGATTTGCCCGGCAATGGATACTTAATCGTGAAAACCCCAGCTAATTTTATGAGATTTAAATTATATTTAAAGCGTTACTTTTTATTTAGGAATACTGTTTACAACTAAAAATTAAAATATAGTCGAAATATTATGCAGTTTGTCTATTTTAGTTCTAAACCATGACACGGGACTTGTCCATTGATTTACATAGAAGTGCGGCCGGTTTTAACTAGATGGCGCTTTTATAGTTTTCTATAAATTGTTTAATTTTTTTTCAATTTTTCAATTTTAAGTCGTCCTTATGGTCTGAGAGGCCCTGAGGTCAGGGTATGCACTGCTTATTTGCATCTATGAGATGCACGCCACTGAGATATATAGATAAAGGAGAAGTTTCCTGTTTCATATTACACGTTTATTTCTTGGTTATTATTCCAACCCGTGCGCATAGCTTGGAGATTGGATAAAACTGTGGGAGAACAAAAACATTTTGTACTTTTGTCCTTTCCCCGTGGAGAAATTGTTTCCCATGCTAGCCGTGGCGTCTATCGGTCTAGGTCTGGCATCATTGATTTAATATGTTACTATAAAGCTGACTGTACGGCACAACACTTCACATTAACATATTTCATGTCTGTGACGCAAAACCATAAGTTTTGCTAGTATCAAGAATCTTACCAAGATGGCTAGTGCCAAGATGGCTAAAGAGGTTTCGACATAAATAAATCAAAACTCGACATAGAGGGATGGAAAAATAAGAATTAAAAACAAATAAGTATTTTAGTCACATAGACGATATGATTATTTGTATTCAGGCGCCGCCTGCGCCGAACAATGGCGCCCGATCGTACCGCCCTGCACAATGCTTGTTGGAATCGTTTATAAACATATATATATATATATAAAGATGAAGAGTTTGTTTTTGAATTTAAATTTGAATATTAGTAAGGATATTATATACTTCACACAGAAAACAGGAAGAGTAACGCAATAACAACATGGAAATGAATCAACTTTGTGATAAACTAACAAAGGCCTAAGTCCACACTGCATTTATAATTTTGGGATAAGAAGTAGCCTATGTTACTTGTCGTCCTTTCAACTAACTGTATGCCAAACACCAAGTTGATTGGTTATTTAGGGCGTAAAGGAATGACAACCTAACAAACCGATTTTCGCATTTATAATATTAGTATGGATAGTATGTACAGAGACCAAACCAAAGTAGCTTTCCCTAACCTGAATAGAAGCAAACTTAGGAAGGTACACATAACAGGGCATAGCTCCTTAAACAGACATCTTTCCATTGTAGGTGTCACCGACAGCCCTCTTTGCAGAGCATGTATGGAGGCAGATGAAACACCTACGCACGTGATGCTGGAGTGCACGGGCGTGACAGAGCAACGCGAGATCTACCTGGGATTACCAGCCACTATCCCAGAAGTCCTCAGCTGGGCGGTATGCTGGGATTCTGGAACGAGCTGGGCTGGAGTAGCGAGCAACAGTGGGAAATTTCTACGTACAACAAACGAAGCGCTTACGTGCGGAAACTGCCCAGAGAGAAGAAGAAGATGTACACAGACAACAGGAAGAGTAGCGCAATAACAACATGGAAATGAATCGTCCTTTGTGATAAAGTATCAAAGGCCTAAGTCCACACTGCATTTATAATTTTGGCCTATGTTAATTTTTTGTTCCATGCCATGCCAAAAACCAAGTTGATTGGTTAATTACGAGTACTTAGGGCGTAAAGGAACGACAACCAAATAAACAAAAGCACTTGCATTTATAATATAAGTAAGAATAGTAAATATATACTTCAGCGATGCACACAGACAACAGGAAGAGTAGCGCAATAACAATATGGAAATGAATCATCCTTTGTGATAAACTATCAGAGGCCAAAGTCAACACTGCATTTATAATTTACTCGCTACGTACTTAAAGATATGAGCTTACTAACCAGGGCTTGAGGCAGTATTTTTATAATATTGTTTACGTTTTGATGCTTCTTATTTCTAGGGCAACAAGGTTTGTCAAATACCATAGTATTTTTTTTAAAGTTTTTATTTATTAGCTTTTCAAGGGAAACAAAAGTAATGAAAATGAATGAAATGAAATAGGGGAGGCCGGGGCTACAATTAACAGAGGTAAGTATTAACAAGCGTTCGTAGATATTTTTAAGCAGGTAGCGATCATTTTATGGTTAACAATTTTTTGATTTGTACTGGAAATATAAAGTGTTATGATTATATTTTTGTTTCTCTAGTAGCATGTTTTATACTAAACAACTCTACGTTTCTTATTTGACATATCTTTATGCAATGTTTTTTTAATCTTTTTTAATACCTAAAAAGTAGCTTTGGGGCTATAATTAACACATCGATGGGGCTTGTATTAACGTGTTAATACCTACCCCAGCTGTGGGGGCTAGAATTAACAGGGTAGATGCAACACTTACAGCCCCTCGATGTAGGGGTTTGGGACCACTTAAAAATTATATGAAGCACAAACTAGTAAAAAACAGGTACTATTCTCTGAAGCATCTATTAATAATGATGTGAATATTGATGATATTTCGCTAAATTTGGAAAACCCTGAAATTTAGGACGATTTGCCAAATTAAGATATACCTAAACGTGTCTGAAGTAATAACGCAAGTGTCTTATAAACCATTAACGTCAGGCATGGATAAAGGTGCAAGACTGTACCACGAGCTTCGTCTAATGGAAAACGCGCTAAAAAGTCTACTATATTCACCAACACTCCGGAAAAAACTGCTCTAGAAGAAGAATATAATATAAGGAGAAATAAAAAAGAGAAAAATCCCTATTAAACACTAAAACAAAGAAAACAGAAAATATAAGGTAAAGGGTAAAGGAAATATAAATAAAGACGAAAACAATGATGATGACGATGATTATTTTTGTATCATGGGCCTCCTATCATAAAGATACATAAGGTTTGGGTCATACATTGGGTCAAATGTATCTCTTGCAAGGACCCATGCAGCATGTATCAAAGGTGATATCGCATCATTCAGTTGTTTGAATTGTAATTCAGATGATGATACGAATAAATTCTCTTTTAATATATAAATAAGTATTTTACACACAGTATTTACATATTTTCTAATCATATCATATCTTCCAAAGTCGATACTAAATTGTTACGTTTGAAGAAGACCATTAAATACTCACTCAAACTAACTAAAATGTTCCATTTTTCACCTCATTCTATGATTATGTTTGAGTTATTTATCTAGTTAAGTTTAAATATTTTATAAAATATGGCGAGTTAAAGACTGATTAATAATTATTTAGAAAGATTTTACATTAAATTGTCGGATTATTTAAACATATTTGAGTTTTGGTTTGTGTTAAGATATTTCGTGATTTTGTTAGTGTAAGTTTATAAGAAAGCGTGTTCCATGCAATTCACTTTCATGAATAAAAAAATAATGTAGTACAATTATTTATTGATCTTAATATCAGTCTATGTTACCATTACCCTATTGTTAATACATGCCCCATGGCTGTTCATTGTAGCCCCAAATGTGAGGTAACAATTAACAACTACCTTTTTTGAGAAAAAGCTCATCAAGGCCATCTTTTCCATTACATTTGTTTTGAGATAATTTCATAATACCTGAATAGTTAAAGTATTACTAACCAAAAAATCAAGTCTAAATGTTAAATAATTTATAAACTACAAATAAAAATATATTTTTTGTTAATTGTGGCCCCTCTCTCCCCTACACTTTATTGCACACTAAATGAAATATTTAAAAACAAGCATTAGAAAAAAAAAGGAGAAAAGGTACAATAGGCGGTCTTATCGCTTAAAAGCGATCTCTACCGGGCAACCAACTACTCATAAAAGTAACAGTAAAGTAAACAGTACTATTACGCATTAAAGTAATGCCGTTTTTTTATATATTATAAACCAATGAAGTTACCACAACTTAGTTATACATAAAGGTTACCATTAACCGCAATCACTATGAAATAAACTATTTAAAACTAAATAAAATCTAAAACGTCCTCGAAACCACCGCAGCGAGGCACAGTTCCTAAGATGCTGGCAGCATTGCCCCTTTGGATGGCCAAACTAATTAGTTGGCCAAGGTAACTGCCCGCTTTAGGATCACCGGTAGACTCGATAGCCCTTTTCGATAATTCTTTGAAAAGAGCTCTTGCCTCCGGACCCCACGGTCCCAAAGTCTCTACTCCAAAAGGCACAAAAATTAAGCTGCTATCCAGGTTTTCATATTTACGCCTCTTGGCCTGCTCGGCACTGGTAGCAGCCGCACCCACCATTGACGAGGTGGCCTGGATGTGTTATGTAGCTAGGGTATCGACACAAGTTGCATCCCACAGAAGTGACCTTCCAACTCCAAGCCTCCAAGGTATGAGCGTACCAATGAATAATGAATTGTAAAACCCTGTCCTACTAATGAAGTATAATGAGTAAAAAATATTCAAATTCAATAAATAAGCTACTTCGTAGAATTAACCGGCCCACTACAGGGCGTGGGTCTTCACTCACAATGAGAAAGGTGTAAGGCCGTAGTCTAGCATGGCCCAGTGCGGTTTGGTGGACTAATTCTTGCCGCACAAGTTAATAAAAATTAGAATACTTCAATTACCTCTTTTCTGTTTTTTCCTTTTACGCCATTGGTTGCCTGGAAGAAATGGCTATGTAGCGATAAGGCCACCAAATTGTACTCTCTTGATATGTATTTATATCTCTGTAACTACTTTTTTTCTTTGGTGTACAATAAAAGTGAATTCATTCATTCATTCAAATAAATAAATAAATATACTAAGACAACACACAAATCGCCATCTAGCCCCAAAGTAAGCGTAGCTTGTGTTATGGGCACTAAGAGGACTGAAGAATATTTTTTTTATGAATAATATACATAAATACTTAGAATATATGTCTAAACAACCAGACACTGAAAAAAATTCATGCTCATCACACAAACATTTTCCAGTAATTGGAATCGAACCCAAGGGCTCAGAAAGCAGGGTCGTTGCAAACTGCGCCAATCAGCCGTCTATGAAAACTTAGCACTTGAATAATGTTTCCAATTCATTAAGCACTCATTGTGCGATGTTAATTAAGTTATATCACATTAATTAGGCTTCGTGCTGTATCCATTAACACTTAACTTTTTTGTGGCTTCTGCCAGTCTTATATGGATTGGTTTAATGCATTGTTTTCTAATAACTTTCACTATACATTGGTAAACATATATTTTTAAGGAAATTTTAGCTACTAGTTCAAAAAAAATGCCACTGTTCGATTGAGATTGTCTAAATGATTTACATTAAGATTAAGTAGTTGAATATTTTTAAAGATATAGACTTGCGAACTTGCCAACCCCACCATAAACGCATAGTTTCTAAGGGGATGGATAATTATGTTGGAAAATATTTGTTACATTTATTTTGAACAATAAAATAAAAAAAAAAAACTTATGTTGCATAAGTAAAATTATGTCTTTGGAGTCAAATGACCCAAATTATACAGTAAAACTATAAGTTTAATACCTAAAAGAAGCAGAAATAGAGACCACAAATATTAGACATGTATATGGTATGCAGATAATAATAATATGAATGCAAAAGAGTATGTTTGATTGTTTGTTACTTATGTTCAGCTCATCATTTGCATCAAGCTAGATTAAATATGCATATATATTTTAACAATGTACAAGATGTACATAGATACACTTAAACTCATGCATGCAGCATGGGCAGGAGACAATTATCTCTCCGGGGAAAGGATATAAATTTATCTTCTCCCACTGCTTTATCAACTCTCAGACCACTGGCGCACAAGTGGAAATAATATCCATAACATATGTGTGTTCAAAGGGTCCAAAACAAAATTCTACGGGTAATCACTGATGCTCCCTGGTTCGCGCGCAACAACGAGATTATTCAGTATTTTGAAATGCCAACGGTATTTGAGGAAATCGGCAGGTTCTGTAAAAAACACAAAGAACGCCTAGCTAAACACCCCAACCGTCTTGCTAGCTCACTATTAGTAGCTCCACGTATGAAACACCTAAAACAAGCTGATGTGCTCGACAATTGACGGACGGTTGAGTTACGCCTCTCTCGTCTGTAAATGCCAATAACTCACCCAGCACATCTGATTATAGTCTCGCGACTGATTGCTGATTTAAAAAAAAAAAAAAATATGTGTGTTAATAAACGGGGGTAAACTTCTCCTATTCCATGTTCAAGTGATTTAGCAGATGGGCACGTTAATTATATCCCTTATCAGGGGATATATTCAGGGATGTAACTTTTATCTTTTTTTTTTATTTTATTTTTTTTATTTTTTTCTTTTTTTTATCTTTTATCTCTTTGCTAGCCCTGCAGGGATCTAAACCTGCAAGCCTTAGAATTTTCTAGTTTTCAAACGCATGTGAAGTCCCAAAGTAAGCTTAAAATAAATAAACACCCAGACATTGAAAAACATTAATCCTCATCACGCAAACATTTTCCAGTTGTGGGAATCGAATCCACTGCCTTGGACTCAGAAAGCAGGGCCACTGCAAAGTGCGCCAATCAGCAGTTGACTTACATCCAATATATTATTATTTCACCTAAAATAGTTTACGCAGCTTAATGTATGTTACAGGAATCAGTGAGAAGTATAAATATGTATATATATGAATAACTCCTTAATTTAGAACTATGTTCAGTAATATTGCAACATTGAAAAACAATTCTGCAGTACTAACTAAAGCAATTATGTTTAACAAAATCAATGATAAAATAATGTTTTTGTTCAATTTATATGAGGAAGAGAAGAAATTGAGAATGAGTGATTATGATTGCTTGGGTGAATGGGTACTTGAAGGCAATCACAATCACTCATTAATATTTTGAGACAATTTTAGATTAGATTTTTTTTTTTATAAGTATCCTAGAGTTTTATACTCACTAAAAGACTTGTGACTTACAGCCCTGGAGATTTAGCACAACAACTGGCTTTAGAATATTGACTCAAGTATCAAATTATAGTCAGTACTCAAAAGTCCTACAGTTACTATATCCTTATGAAAATCATCTACCTAAATATTACTTTTTTATTTTTTAAGACAATCTTGAGTTGAGTAAGTTTTTTTATATCTAAGTATAGAGATTAAAGTTTAGGTTAACTTATATTCTTATTGGAAATTAAACTAAAAATAAAAAAGGACTCACTTGGGTTAATCAGGTTTGCACTCCGATACTCCACACGAGGGTCCTCGAAGCACTTCAAATGTGTTGGGTTTAGGAACGCCAGTTGCGGAGGAGTCTTGTCAACCACTCGCAAGCCACTCACCAGCTCATTGCTTATCAAGTATTCCACTAAGTTGCGACCAATGAAACCGCAACCTGAAGCAAAACATCAATAGTATAAGTATTGTGCAGGGTGCACTTAGGTGGAAGCACCTCGAACATTCTGGATCTTTTGCACTCTACTGATAACCGAGAGTTGCAAGTTTCCTCATCATGTTTTCCTTCACTGATAAGGAAGATACCTAATTAGTATCTTTTAAGTTTGGCTTACTTGTAGTTTCAAGGTTTAAGGATTTACACTTGCGAAATTTGGTAAGGTTCAACAAAGTAAAAGTACTAGGCTATCGTGAGTTATGAAGCCGTAATCGGATAGTAAAAAACTCATAAGTCACCCCGACGATGACTAACACAGAGTCCGTTACACATTTTTGAACCACAAACTTGTTATCCAACGGGAAATCATTTTCACACATTAATAACACTTTTCTAAGGGTTTTGGCCAAATTATAATGATATCTACCTCCTAAAACAATTACTCGGGGTTTTGAATTGTCGCCGGCGGAATCGGACATCTCGCTTGCGGTTTGTTAAAGTTGAATGACAGTTTGACAGCTTGTCACAAGGTTTGAAATGAAGTGACATAAGTTAATGTAGCCATTAGAAATAATAACAGTGGCCTTAAAGCTTAACTTCCATTGGATTAGAACTACAAAATAATTGCATAAGGGGAAGATTTAAGTAAATGTGTTTAATGAATATATTGAATTTGAAGTAAAAGCTAAGATGGCTGTCAAATGCTGGATTGGATTAGTCTGAACTGATTAAATAAAACACACAAAACAATCATTACTTATTTAATTCTTAATTAATTGACTGAATTGATTAAATTATGGTTTTAACTTACAACTACTTAGTAAAGTAATATTTACAAGGTTATAGCAAAAGTTTAATCTAAAATTAGTCTTCACGTCATTCATTAAAGTCACTGACCCATTAGTGGTTAGAGGTGTTTACAAAATGATTATTTATTATTTACATGTTATAATTGTGTGCTCTCAATATTTTCATTACTTAATGTTTGTTTGTCTGGCGGCAAAAAGAACGATACGAATAGTCCAGCTGAAACAGAAAAAAAAAAAATTATAATATAATTGTTAGGTAAAGCAGAAAGGATGAGAAATTGCTATTTATATTTTTTTTGCGAACACTTTGTTTGTCCATAAAATATAAACAGACAGTTTGCATTTCTTTCGCTAAGACAAAAATGCTGTATAATCAATTAAAAATATAAGCATCGGAGCTAATATTCTTTTCCACGCAAACATTGAGAGAACACAGCTGTTAGACCTGCGGTTTTTTTTAAGTTCAGTTACCTGTACTCTAGAGACTTTTGTACGATATGATTAACACAAGGATTATCTGTTTGCTGATAAAATTACGATAGTATGCATAATAATATTAAGTCTATGTCCATTGCCATCGTAAATCGTAGATACATATTTCTATAATCACGTGACAGTTTCTCCTCTTCATACAATTACTGTAAATTATAACGTCACAGATTTTGGGGAGTTCGTTATTAGAATGTAAAAGAGAATCAGGGCTCCTGGATTAGCCAATGGTTTACTCTTTTCGCTACTACGTACGGACAGGACCATTGAACAAAGATAATGGGAGCAACTAATTGGTGCGAAAATGAAGAGCACCACCTTAAATAAACTAATGTAATTAAAATCAATCCGCATTTCTGTTTTGGCCGTATGACATCCACGAAAATGAAGTTATCTTTTAGGTACTGCCGACTGAATGGAACTAGCGATTCGAATTCAGATTATATCTATTAATTTATAAAAATGATTTTGGGCAACATTTTGTTACTACCTGAGCGCTTGAACGCCCTCCCCGCAAATGTGTATCTTAAACCATAAAAAAACTGCTTCTAAATAGACTTCATCATTGCTTTTCTGCAGGCATGATTGTTATCAAGCGTAAATAATGTATCTCATCATCATCAACTCATTAAGGTGGGCCCATGGACCGGTGGGCCGGTGGACTACAGCCTAAGCCGGTAGTGGGTTATGATGATGGAGATGAATGTATAGCTGCAAAAAAAAAAAAAACTTACATGTTATAAGCACGATGTACCCGGCGACCATAGGCGTGCAATGTTCCGCAAGTAGGCTAGCTATTAATTGCACACTAAAGAACCCGAAGCCGCGCGCAACCACCACTGATAAACAGGTAGCCATACCCCTGAAAAGATAAACCATGAAATTATAAATTTATTTATTTCGAGTAGCCCTAACGCAAGCACTTTTGAAACATCGAATCTGTTTGTTGTGACTCTACCACTCGTAGGCAAGGCTGATTCTACCAAAACACATTTAACAAATCGTGGTTACTACACGATTGATGAATTCCTTAACGACAAGGCTGCTTGGAAGCAGGCACCTCCGCTATGATCTCTCACCAAAACAGAAAAATTCTAAAGATGGTTAAACTTTAAAATGATGTTGGAAAAGAGCAATCTGCTGAGTTTCTTGCCGGCTCTTCTCAGTGGAATCTGCCTTCCGTAGAGTCACTATAAACAGACTGACTTTACGTTTCAAAAGTGCTTATTAATTAGGCCTTCTTAAAATAACTGAATTTTGAATTTTTTGAATTTTGTCTGAGCTAATTGACTTTAATTTGACTTGTCTTAATGGAGTGCCACACTGGTCGCAATGTTGGTCACGAAAGCGGATTGCGCTATTTTTAGATCTAGTGTGTAGATTCATTACTAATACAGAAAGATAATAAAGAATTTGTCATAGGCCACTTACCTCAGATACGTAGGATTCAACTCCACCAAATAAGTGTTAACATTTCCCAGAATCAGCGCCACATAGAGAAAGAAATAGAACAGCGCGATGCTCATTACGGGTATCCTGATGAACAGGAGAACGATCCCACAGACTATAGCAATCGCGAAGACTAGTATAGTGGTTCTCCTTTTGCCAAGAGGACCGACTATGAAGGTCAGGAATATGTTCAGGGTGCCAGAAATGCCAGAGTAGCACATCACCGCATACAGAGTCATTGGCTTGATGACGCTGTCGCAATCGGTTGTGGACTGTGGAGACAATAATTATTTATTTATTTCTTTAGACAACTTTATTTCATGAAAATAATGTATGATACAGAAAAGCTATACAGTTCTGTGCAAAGGCAGCCGTACCTATATAGTAATCTTTTACAGACACCCCTTGCTAAATTATTGCTTAAAAAAAAAGTTACGATGTAGGACACCATACGCGAGGCGAGGCTTTTTGCGCATTTGATAAAAAAACTGCCATGTCACAACATGTACAAGAATTTTTTTTGTAAGTTCTATAAAATATGGAAATCTGAGTTTTTTGAATCTCGCAGCAATTTTCGCATTTATATCATTAGTGGGAGGGTAGTAGGGATATCATGTCCAATAAATGGAGTCCACTACCTACTAGCTTTATAACTGTTTGAACTCTGGTTTTATCACAACTCAATTTAAAAATTTAATAAATATTTAAGTATTAGCTATCTAGAGCAATTCATACCGAAGCGTTTTAAACGTTTGTTGTATCTTTATTGAGATAATACGATTGTTATTTAAGTTTGAACTTATTGAGAGACATGAAATATGTTATTCGGTATATTGTTATGAAATAATACAAAATCCCTTTAAACAAATTACAAATTTTGTGTAGCCTCACTCCGAACATACTCGTAGTTCTGTTTAGCAACTAATCTTTTTATCATGCCCGTAAGTGATCACTGGCAACATATGTTTAGAGGCATTCGGACTAACACCATGTTTATACCACTTATTATTATTATAAGTGTTTGTTAATGCTCTGCCCCTTCAACTAGAGTGGCCTATGCTATCTGGCCACCATACGTAGATTATAATTAATTAAAAATTTTGACGGCCGACTGGCGCAGTGGGCAGCGACCCTGCTTTCTGAGTCCAAGGTCGTGGGTTCGATTCCCACAACTGGAAAATGTTTGTGTGATGAGCATTAAGTGTTTTTCAGTGTCTGGGTGTTTATATGTATTTTCTAAGTATTTATGTATATATAATTCATAAAAATATTCATCAGTCATCTTAGTACCCATAACACAAGCTACGCTTACTTTGGGGCTAGGTGGCGATGTGTGTATTGTCGTAGTATATTTATTTATTATTTATTTATAATAATCTCATAGAATTATGTTAGTTATATAATGGCGCCAATTATGTTGTACACAAATCCCTTAATTTAACTACATTGACAGTTTCAAATTTGTGTTGCCCTAAAATGTTTGCAATGAAGAAGGATGCCTTAGAGACTCTTCAAAATGATCTCAATTGTGTGAGAAGTCTACAAATTCGCATTAGGGTCGGCACTAGCGTCGTGAACTACCTCCGACGGTGGTTACGGCTACTATAAATTACAAAACATTATTATTCTGAGAAGACCAGTGCCTTGTAGTTGGTGGATTTGATGATGATCTGTTTAACTATGAATACCATACCAACAATATTGTTTTCATCACACTGTCTCGTAACGTGGACCTTATCATATCAATAGCATTTACATGATTTTTACGATTAACGCGCTCGCTTATAGCTTGCGCGTCTTCTACCACGACTCGATCGACTAAAATAAAAGGCGCCGAACTTGTAACATAACATATTACATACGCATACCCGGATTGGTTTGTAGAACAGTGGTTTTCTTATGATTTTTGATATTAGATTTGGCCTTTATATATTATAAGCAAACAGACAAAAAAAAAAACTAACAAACCATTAGGGGGTATTGCAGTTTCTATTTAACGACCAATCTGAATCAACGCGTCTTTATCGGTAGTGTGGTAACCAGCCACGGCCAAACCCTTCCACCAGACCAGTAGTACCCTTATATTCTCGCTCGCATTCGAGGAGTCGTTTTCGAGTATCGAAATATTTCAATATCAAAGTACAATGCATGTTATTTAGATTATATGATTGTAGATAATCTAAATAACATTCATTTTACTTAGAGCATTTGTAAAATGCTAATCAGAAGTACAGGATTTGGGACTCTAAAAAAAATCCCAAATGCGAAAACGACTCTTCTTGTGATCAAATCTTGTAATAAGACTGCAGACTAGAACATTTTTGAAATTATAGATTCTCAAAAATTTCCCCTGCCGTAGAACCCTGGAAATCTCACTTAAAACCGCTGCGCCAGGGCTAATGATGGTGATATACCGTATCGTTGGACGAAGCAGCAGTGCTGGCCACCTCGCAGAACACCTTGCCTGTTCTGTCCTCACCATCAAAGTAGGCGTTCGTCATAGTGGGCACCCACATCGTGTAGCCCGTGGATCTGTACAAATATATCAAATTGATGTGACTGAATGTCCTTTAAAAAAACAATCTATTGCTAGAGATCTCCACATGCTAGTATGGTGAAGACCGCGTATAACTTTTTACTGCCTCCCTTACCTCGAATGATTATTTTGTAATATATATATCGACCCATTACCGACCTGCGCTACCGACAAAGGTCTCCTCCCAATTGAGAAGGGTTTAGCCCGGCTCCACCACGCTGGCCCAGTGCGGATTGGTGGACTCCACACACCTTTGAGAACATTTTGTAGAACTCTCAGGCACGCAAGTTTCCTCACGATGTTTTCACGTCATACTCAACCGGCACGTCTACGTACGTAGGGTGGCGACTATCTGCGGCCGACGTATTTGACCAGAAGATACCACTTGTTTTTCTGCACACGTACTTCAACATGCCACCTTGTGAAACTAACGCTTTAAGCCTTATGTGCCTGTAATTACACCGGCAACCTTCAGATCGGAACACTGCAATGCTCCTTGGCGGCAGAAATGAGCATGGGGTAGTACTACCTCTTTTTTCATGATGACTTTCATGAAAAAAGAGGCACCAGATCACGCGGAAGATCGTCCATGAGATGGGCTGGCCAAATAAAGGCTGCAGTGGCTGTCACCTTACATGAGTGTGCTAGAAAGGCAGCTGCCAGAGAGGAGTGGCGACGAATAGTCAAGCGTGCCACAACCCTTAAGTGACGACCACGACCGCTCTGACAAGAGCGAACCGACTGAGAAGAGAAGAAGTACTACCTCAGACGAGTTCGGTCACAAAAAGCTCTACTAAGTACTTCTAAACTTACGTCATATAAGCACAGAGCAAGATGTAGTAGAGTTTCAGAGAGTTTTTCAGGAGCGGTGGCTGGAAGAGCGGTGCTGTCTGGTTCCACATCTTACGCAGGAATGTTGCGTTGCCACTGTCTGGCATTGCTGTCTCCTCTAGGAATATTGACTTTACCTGAAAATTTAATTTAACAAATATAACCTAAAATAAACTATTTTAAACTAAATAAAATCTAAAACGTCTTCGAAACCACCGCAGTGAGGCACAGTTCCTAAGATGCTGGCAGCATTGCCCCTTTGGATGGCCCAACTAATTCGTTGGAAAAATTTTAAATTAAAAAAAAAATAAAAAAATAAGATAAGATAAATTAGGCTAAGGCTATTATTTTATTCTTATTTAAAAATTTAAATTTATCTTACAATATTTTGATAGTGTTGGAAGTATGCTTCGTAATAATGAGAAGAGAGAGAGAGAGAAAAGAAAGAGTGACAGTGAGAGAGAGTGTGTTTTTTTATTTGTTATGTTTGGCTCAACCACTGCAATTTTGCATACTAGTATAAAAAACTTACACCCTGGACACCTGGACACGTATCATCATATTAATGGCAAAGTTTATTTGATAGTTTCACTTTCTTTCACTCAGCAACAGCAAAGCACACTGATTTGACTTTTTGCGTGCTTTTTAGATTGTGATAGTTTTGGGTCAGACAGTACCATATACTACTTTTTATCTCGAAATAACACTGCTCGGCTGCTATTGTATAGACTGGATAGCCATACTCCTAATCAGTTTCTGGACATCGTGCCGGACCGTTTAATCACTCGGCTGCTTGTCTAAGACAAGACAATTTGTATTTTTCGGTAGGCTAGTAATTAGTGAGTCCAGTCTAGTCAAATATTTCTTTATTCACATAGGCACATAGATGGCGTTGATTATATACAAAATGTGAACATAGCAGTGAGACGTGATGGCGATAACTACAACTTAAACTAAAGCTACGAGGGTTCGAAACGCGCCCTGGTATAAGAAGAAGCCCACAACAAACTTACTTACTTAATGGCCCAAACTAAACCAGACTTTCTGAAATTATAAATTCCCATCGGGGCAATAAGGCCGGGGGTTGGAACTGACATCCCACATATAAGACCACAGCGCCAGAAAGTTCGAAAAAATCGCAGATCGAGAAAACTGCCAGAGATCGACAGATGAAACATTGATTTATAAACACTCACCGGGTATGTATCCTTATTCAGTCCCCTATTCCACCTATAGATGACTCTCAGAACATCGATAGCCTTCTCTTCCTGTCCCTTACTCAAGAGAAACTTGGGACTCTCTTTTAGGAACAACATGCCGATAACGCCAATAATACCCGGTATGCTGATGACTTGGAGCAGCAGTCGCCAGGGACGGTATGTGAGCGCCAGCCAGGTGACGTCAATGGTGAAAGATGTTCTGGTGATTGGTAAGGCTATCACTGTAAAGAAGTAGTAAATAACAACCACAGTTTTTGCGTAACTTTGAAAGACGTGGTCCTTGCCATCAAGGGCGATGGTTTTCCAAAATATATATCCTCATAAAGAAAGTTGTGATCTTTGGCCTTAAAGCCAGCCAATAGTTTCTTAAAAATTTAGGAAACTTAACTGTATAGATGTTCTAAAATTTATATTCTTCTATATCTAATTTGTTCACATGGATTTAATTCAAGTACATACAGGTCTATAGATGGATATGGATTTGGAAAAAGCTTCATTGGTAAACAAGGAGGGCAACAGGCAAAGGCTTATGGCGTGAAAACCCCTGTCATAAAAGGCGTAAGTCCAGCGGTGAACAATGCTCGGGGCTCCTTTCTTATAAAGTGTTTTCGAGCATAGACCCACATGCGGCGCTTCGGTTTGGTGGGCGGTGATCATTTTATTATTCATATCATCATGTCAACAAATTGCTGTCTACTGCTATTGTCTTGTGTAGGTAGTTCCACATACCACGGTCTTTTGCCATATGGGTCCAGTGGATTCCTGCGACTTGTTTGACTCGTTAGCCTCGTGACTGTGGAGCTATATCGGTTACTCTGGTTCTTCTACGGATATCCTCATTCCTGATTTGATCACGTAGATATTATACACCGAGCATAGCTTGTTTCATGTATCTCAGAGCTTTCTTATGAGGCCGATAGTTAGTGACCATTTTTCGGAACTAGGTTATCACTGGCAACACGCACGCAACTTTGGTCTTCAGGCACTGAGTTTATTGTGAAAATTAGGATTTATAGGTTTCATCAAAAGGGCAGTAACTCACCACAAATAATGAATTGCACGTACATGGTGGCACTTGCCATGAGGAACATGAACCTTCCCCTAAACCTGACCGGCACACTTTCTCCAAGGAGTACGAAACCGGCCGCATTCGCTGATGATGTGCTGAAAAATAAACTTTCAAGTCATCCAATAAAGTCATCCAAGTAAGTCATACCAATTTGATTGCTTTACTATTCTAGTCATTATAATCACTCCCAGCTTAAACATTATGGTATAAAACTTTTCAACAAAATTCAAGTTTGTAGGCAACTTTTAAAACGTTAAGTCAATCTGTTGAGAGTAAGCTTTCGAGATTCTTGAGAAATAACGTCGATTATTCTGACGTCTTGTTAAATGGATATAGACGCACTCTTTGTGCGGTGTGCGATGTGTTTGTGCGATGTATTTGTGCACGTGTGTACGTACACATGCACAAACACACACACTGAAAAACACTATACACTCTAAGACACATTCTTTTTTATCTTGTCTTTTGTTGCTATAGAGTGACGCCTTCCTGTATTTTGATGTTCTACACAACACGTATCATTAACTATGTAAGAAACGAAATAAACGATTTTTCTTTTACTCGTTAATTCGTCCTTCTTTCACGCAGCAATGCTCGCGTTTCATTACGTAAGTAGGGCAGTTAGGATACTGTACGTAAGTACTTGTACTTGATTAGTAGGCCAGAGCTATTTGATACTAATACTGTCAAGTGATATTGTCATTAAGAGATAAGTATGCGTACTCACAAGCCAGCTGAAAAGAACTTCAACACGGCCAATGAGGCGTAATTCGGTGCAATACTGGCTCCTAGATTGAGAAGCATTCCAGCTGGCATAGCGAACAATAGCGTCTTTCGTCTCCCCAAGGTGTCAGCGCACAGACCCCAGGCGTAGGACGATATCATTACACCTAGAAACGAACACATATCTTATTAGTTTGAAGTTGGTGCAGTTATTTTAAGGAATTTTGTGATGCACAATGAAGATACTAGAAGTAGAGCTTTTTGTAACAGAGCTCGTCCGGGGAAGTACTTCTTCTTTGTCGTAACACTCTTGACAGAGTGGTCGTGGTCATCATGAAGCGTCTTTTAGGGCAGATGTCACACGCCCTACGAGCATCCGCCGCTTTTCTCGGCTGGCCGAAAGCCTGGTGCACTCGTGCAAAGGACCGCCCACAGCAGACTTAATCTGATCAGTCCATCGCATGGGTGACCTTCCTCGACCTCTAGTGCCCTCCACCTTGAGACGTGCCCGAAGAATTTTAAGATGCGACTCTGTACTAACGCCGAAAGACGTTTTTTAATTTCGATTTCTTTGAGATGAGGCTTTCCACCTCAGGTTGATGGGCACAGGGCACGTTGCAGTACGAGTCCTTGCAGGTCCTGCGAAGTATTGCTCTGTTTAAAGGCGATGGTTTTCAAATAATCATAGGGTGGTCCATACGCTTGGTACGTCAATTACAACAACAAGAAAAAGATTTAGCTTAATTTGCTATTATTGTGTTTTGTGTTATTTGCTGTATTTGTTTTCAAGTCCTTATTGTCATAAGGACTATTGTATTAAGCTTAATTTGCAATACTCCGCGAAAAGCAGGAGAATCTGTGTGGTGTAATTTTTAATTTCTTCAATCCTTATACGCCACACCAAACATATCTTCGGCAAGGTTTTTTTTTGAGGGTTAACAAATTAAGTTTAATTTTCATAATACATTATGGATTTCCACAAAGTACGCCTTCTTTTATCCAATACAATGTTTTCAAGTCCGCAAAATTGTATACGTTGTTTTGATATACTATTCTTTTTTTTATTTACTTTTTGTAGTGTGCAATTAAAGTATATTCATTATTCTTTGCGACTTAGATGTGACCTTACAATGAATAAGTATAATAATAAGGCAGGGGAGACATCTTGCAGGAAACTTATGAACTCTTTTAAAAAATGTATAGCCAAGAAAAAGGCATACAGACAGACAAAAATAAAAAAAAATCACAGCATTGCAACAATGCTGCTTCGCGGCAGAAATAAGCATGGTGGAAGTACTTCCATGGAATAGTTCTGACACAAATAGCTCTATTACTACTATTGTAGTTTCTTATATATACTATTCGATATTCTTATTTATGCCTGCGATGACCAACCCGCCTGCCCAGCGTGGTCATTATCGGGCATAACTTTAATGGGAAGGAGAAAAAAACCACAGCCCCTAGTTCCCGGCGGCCCCGCTATTCCTGGCTCTGGCAGCGGTTATGGTAACGGCGGGGCAAGGGGTGTTAATAATCTCCGGCTGAGATTCCGCTGCCAAACCCGACGTCTTGACCTGGCAACATACGCACGTTGAGGACCGATGGAAAGGTGATGGACGTTGGGTCCCAAGGTGCTGGAATGGCAGCCCCGAACTGGTAAGCGCAGCGTTGGTGGACCCCCAACGAGGTGGACAGACGACATTAAGCGCGTCGCAGGTAGCCGCTGGATCCAAGCGGCTCAGAACCGTGGAACTTGGAACTCCCTACAAAAGACCTATGTCCAGCAGTGGACGTCTATCGGTTGATGTGATGATGATGATTCTAATTTATACGACAAAACCTTGACCTCACTCACCAATCAGCGGCACAGCAGAGAGTAGGCCCTGTTGGGAGGTATTGAGCTGCATGTCGCAAGCTACGCTGGGCAGCGCTACGGAGAAGCCGAAGATGTCGATGTACATCGCCAGGATCAGCAGGCAGCATACTGCCAGCTGTGTGAAGTTGTATTTGCCAAAACCTGCGCAGAAAAGCAAGCAAGCCCAAGCTAAAATTTATGTAATATATATTTTTGATTGGCCGATTAGCGCAGTGGGCAGCGACGTTGCTTTCTGAGTCCAAGGCCGTGGGTTCGATTCCCACAACTGGAAAATGTTTGTGTGATGAACATGAATGTTTTTCAGTGTCTGGGTGTTTATATGTATATTATTCATAAAAATATCCATCAGTTATCTTAGTACCCATAACACAAGCTACGCTTACTTTGGGACTAGATGGCGATGTGTGTATTGTGGTAGTATATGTATTTATTATTTATTTTATGTATGTTAAAAGTGCTTAGCTTGTAAGGGAATATTTGTAAGCACGGATTGCATGTTCATTTAATTATTATATTAACGTGATTTGTATCAATACATTCGTGATGGAACTTATACACAATCCCAATATGGTTAGTATATAAGATTAATCTAAACCTCTGTACTTTATGTCACTATTGTCACTTCATAATACTACTTGTAACTAACTACTATATTTCAATATATTCAATATATTGTAGTAAATAGAACGTGTCTACATTATTTATTACTTTACCTACTTCCACGCGAGTACGTAAGAGATATTTTTTGTATTTTTATTATTTCTTATTTTATTTATTAAGGACAACAGGCTGTCATCCATAAAAATAAAAAAAATACACTTAGTCCACAAAAATTCTGGGTAAACTTCACCTTTTCCCTCTGGTTATGCTTTGACAAGTTAGTGGATATAATCGGGGGATAATTATTATGACCTTGTGGCGGTCTGCATATTACCAAAACTAGATGGCGCCACAAAGATACTGCATCGCGCAAACGAAGTGTTTACAAAAATTGACCATATGCATAAGGAAGCGTATTTATTTTTCCATACAAACTAATTCATCAAGCGTTCTTCAGGACGTTCTCAAAGATTTGTGAAAGGTACCCTCCTTACTCCGAGGGGAGCCTCGTGCCCCTTAGTGAGTCGGTAATGGATTGATAATGACAATGGGAATTAAATTAACTTTGGCGTTTTTAGCCTTCGTAGCCGGGAATAAAAAAAATCTTGTGACTTACCTGTTATATTTAATGCTTTCTCAAAATCGCATTTCTTTCCCACACTATTTATGTTATCCGGCAAATCCATTATCACACGCACTAATATGTTTTTTTTTATATTCTTAAAATTAAAATGTATATTTTTATATCACATGATACGATTTGATTTGCAAAAATAATAAACAAATAGATCACTGGATTATTACAAAAATTAATATACCCATTCAGTAAAATTATTTAAGTATAGCCATAAGTTTGTTTTATAAATGCTATAAAGGATTATGAAATGGGATGTTTACAGAGGAATCGTCTTCATGGTAATGAAGTACATTCAAATAATTTCTATTACTTATTTTGTTGGATATCATTGTATCGCTGCGAAAATTTGTTACGGGTTTTATCAGGTACTTTCCTAGAACACAGAGTACTGTATTTTTTGAAGAAACCGGAAAATGGGAATACGAAAATCTATTACTACTAGGTGTAATCATCCAGCTAGAAGAAGCGCTCATAGCCAAATGGTTGGGGCTACGGCCTCTATTTCGAGAGGACCGAGTTTGATACCCGACACAAACCTTAAACTTTTTTATTTGTTAGTTTATTTTATAAATATAGATAGTTGAGAGTTATATGTTTATGTGCGTTTATTATTTAAGCTATTAAATTATCACCTTCTCTAACGGCGAAGATAAACATCATTAGTAAAATTTGATATAAACAATTTGAAACAGCAATTTGTTTACACCAAAAGGTGAATAATCATTTCAAATAAATAATAAAATTTACAAATTAATATTAATTTTTACAAAAAATATAAGCTGTCCGTCTAACTGTTTACTTCTGGGCATGTTACCCAAAATGCTGGCGCCATTGCCCCTTTGAATTGCTAGACTTAGCGCCAGCTCTTCGGCCATCAGACGTCAAGACCAATTTTTGGGACACGGTGTAATAAAATTTATCGTGTCTGAACACCATGGGCCAAACAAAAGTGTTATGTAACTTCATTTACTCAATCATTGATGTTTACGCTTGGCGGCACGACTTTGTCGGAAGGGTAGAAACTAATAATAATAATATAATATTTATTTATTTGCCAAATTGTGGGTACATAACAAGTACATATTTCATTAAACAGACCCTTCACAATCGACTGTCACAGACAGTGTGCAAATGTTTATAAATATAAAAAATAGCCAAGGCTGAAGGCTGACCAGACCACATATAATTAAGATATGATCCATACTGCTTGAGATTGAACCCGAGTCCTTCCACATGGCTATATTAAATTACATTAATTTCTTTTTACAGTTATAAACAGAACAATATACTGCGAAGCGCAGGGCATGTAAAAAACACGAGCTGCAAAATGCGTCCCACCAATCACGGAAACCACGTCTATAAAAATTCAAAATGATTTTTATTTCAAGTAAGTAATAAGTATATACACTTTTGAAACGTCAAGTATGTCTGTTTGTAGTGACTACCGCCGGCTCGGAAGGCGGATTCTACAGAGAAGAAGCCGGCAAGAAACTCAGCAGTTTGCTTCCAGGCAACCTTGTCATTAAGACATTCATCAATAACCTTGATGTATCAAATGTGTTTTTATAGATTCTTTAAACTTATCTAATATTACTTTCGGTATCATGTTATATATCATATACTCAGCCCCACAAAGGTTTTTGACCGAAACACAGCTTTGCAACAATGCGGTTTGGCGCATATATATAATAATAAGCATGGCGGTAGAACTTTCCCGGACGACTTTTTAGTTATAAAAAATCACTGCCAAAATATACTTATATAAAGTTATATATTGCTGTTTTACTTAGGTATACACATGAAAAGTACATGTTCATTTAATTGTATGCTAGCTCTGTTTTCAATTAGTCTGTGCGATGTAGAAAAGCATGTTATGGAAAACACTTGTCTCAGATTGAATGCACTTGAATGGCTTCTTGTGAATAGATTGAATAGATTGCATCGTGAGTACCTGTTTTCCCATTGATGAGGAAAATCTGTGATGTAACAGGCTGTTGTACATTCAATCTATCCATAGACAACCACATAATTAACAAATGTCTGCAAGACATACAATAAATAACAAAAATTACATTTTTTTTTTCAACCCATGCCTATTATAAGCACTTTTGAGACGTAAAGTCTGCCTGTTGGTAGTGACTTTACCATCGGTTCGGAAGGCAGATTATAACGAGAAGTAAGCAAGAAATTCAGCAGTGGCTTCTTTTTAATATAATTTTACAGCTTAAAATTCATTGTTCTTTCTTGTGTAAAATGAAAGCAGAGCTGCTTGCATTCCAAATTTATAGCCCGCGGAATACCCACAGAAACAAAAAAAAAGTACTTTCGATAATTTAATCTTATATAATCTACATCATGTACTGTTATACTAAGAGTATTTCTGTTCCTTAAAATCACATTTTCTCGTTTTTGCGCAATGACGACGTATCATGTCATTTAGTGGTGTGTGCGATGTTTTTGACGTCAGGTGGCAAGAAACACGCTGTTATTAGGCCAACTGTGTAAAGAAACAAAAAAATAACATTTTACAATAACGTTTGTTTTCCTGGGATAAGAAGCCTATTTTTCAAGAATTCAAGTTATGAAAATTAAGCTTAATTTGCTATACCTACTCCGCGAAAAGCAGGAGAATTCGCATGGTGGAATTTGGAATTCCTACAATCTTTATACTTTTAACGACCTCCTTGGCGCAACGGTGAGCGCTGTGAATTTAAGTAGAAGGTTTCGGGTTCGATTTCCGGCAGGGGCAATTTTGGAATTTATAACGTCCGACAAAGGCATGCCGCTAAGGTATTTAGTGTTCCGGTGCGATGTCGCGTGGAAAAACATGGCATCATCAAGGGCTAACTTGTATTGAACAAAAAAAAATAACGATCTCATTAAGAAATCTCCTAAACCTAAATCATATATCATTACATTCAAACTGGCATCATGTCGGATATAAATAACTTACGTATGACTATCACGATGTACCCGGCAATCATAGGCTCGCAGTTGGCAACCAGCAGCCTTCCGATCAGTTGTACACTCGCGAAGCCGAAGCCCCGCGCCACCACCACTGACAGACATGTCGCCATGCCTCTAAATAAATAAATATAGGACATTACACACATCGCCATCAAGGCCTAAAGTAAGTTTAGCTTGTGTTATATATGCTTTTTTATATACTACGATAACAATCGCCAAACAGCCCCAAATTAACCGTAGCTTGTGTTATGGGTACTGAGGTGACTGATGAATATTTTTTATAAATAATATACATAAATACTTATAATATACATATGAACACCCAGACACTGAAAAACATTCATGCTCATCACACAAACTTTTTCCAGATGTGGGAATGTATATGTAATTTAAATGGAACCATATCGGATAAACCCATTATAGCTACGGCGTACAAATTGATATTTCACATCATTTTGTCTGGTGCGAGGCTTTGGCCGTGGCCAAGACGTAGACGTCCCGGTAAGCGATTTAGTGTTCCGGTGCGATGTCGCAAAAATATTGGAAATAAATAATCCTGAATTTTTATATTTGCCACTAGTTGGCATGTAAGTCAAAAAGCGTGGAGTATATGACATAAACTTACGACCAATCCAAATAATATTTTTTAAATAGCGGAAACTACACCGACGTCTGACGTAAGCTTTAATTCCGTCAGAAAAAATCTGAGCTACTCCGTAGTCGCGCTTAAAGAAGTTATACTTCAAAATAAAACAGTGCACTCACCTTAAATACGTTGGATTCAACTCAACCAGGTAGCTGTTAATATTACCCAGTATAAGAGCCACATACGGAAACATGTAGAACATCAAGATGCTCAACATTGGTACTCTTATGAACATTAGGACAACTCCGCAAGTAATGCAGACGATGAACACGAGTAGTGTTGTCTTCTTCCTCCCCAGGGGGCCCACCACGAAGGTGAGCAGGAGGTTCAGAGTCCCACAGAGGCCGGAGTACACCATCACAGCGTATAATGTTAGCGGTTGGATGACGTGGTCGCAATCCTTGTTAATACTGCTTGTCTGCAAATTTCAAGATATTCGAATTATCTTCGTGCTACACTTTGTTCTTGGCCAAAAGGACTTCGAGGGTAGGACTTCGACTTCACTATCAGGGTAGCGAGTTCGAATCCCGGAACGCACCTCTAACTTTTCTAATTTATGAGCGTTAAAGCAATAAAAATATCACTTGCTTCGATGGTGAAGGAAAACATCGTGAGGAAACCTACATACCTGAGAGTTCTCCATAATATTAAAGGTGTGTGAAGTCCACCAATTTGCACGGGCCAGCGTGATGGACTACGCCCTAAATCCTTTCGCATTGTGGGAGGTGACCGGAGCCCTGTAGCGGGTCGGTGATGGATTTATATGATGACGATGATGTATGGGGATAGAAGTAGTACAGGGGTTAGAGAACAGCATACACATATAAATTTCCATGCAAATGAAGTAACTGCCAACAAATAATTTTTATGGGGCTGAAACAAAAACCAAACTATTGTCACACATTTTTTTTAAAATTCTCCAACAAATTTATGACACAAATGTAACATTTTACACAAATGTGTGACAACAAAGACGATTTTTCTTTCTTTCTCTCTTATACACGGTTACTTGTGACTTGACATATTCCTTGCAGGACGTTATGAGGTAGCTTAAATGCAATACAAAATTTTATGTGTACTTTGTGTCATAGTATTTTTTGAGTAAAGCAATATCTTTTGGACATAGCGTGTAAATTTTTAAAAATAAATAAATTTGTAATGGCGCATAATTGTACATAATAAAGTATGTGTAAATTAAATCTTCTCATTCTCAGAGGAGGCCTGTTCCCTGTAGTGGGCCTGGGGTGGGTAATGTGATTATAATGAGGATGATGACACTATTAAACTCATTTCGAAAGAATTTCTGTTGTTGGAGTTGAGGAGTTCCGTCCTCTTTATCATAACCATTTTTCATCATCATATCAACACATTTACGGTCCACTACAAGAACGGTTTAGGTCGTTGTCCACCACGCTGGACGATGACCATTTTCACGGTCTTGCAATAAAGATGTACGGGAAGGTTTTAGTTTTTAATAAATTGTTACACGCTAAAAAAACGTACGAAATTGTCGTGTTTTGTTGATGTGACAGCGATGGACGCGGTCAGCACTTCGCAAAACGTCTTGCCAGTTGTATCGCCGCCGTTAAAGTAAGCGTTGGTCATCGATGGCACCCACATAGTGAACCCGGTCGACCTGAAAATATCAATATCATGTCAGGGGGTTAAATATCATTAAATAAGTTCAATGATTCTTTTTTTCAACGCTTTCAATATGGGTATCAAATGAAAGGGCTTGACTAGTAAAATACTATAAAGACAATACTCTTAGACATATTTGTAATCTAAGATGGCTGCCACGACAAAATGGCGAATTACATTTGTTTTTACAAAACTCCCTCAATATGGTTATCATATGTGCTTGACTAGTAGAATAATATACACTACATTGAAATTCCGTGTTTCCCAGTGTCCTGACGTAAACTCGCCTCAAATTTTAGTCGTAGCCAAATTTAATATTACCGAAGCAAAACTTGTCCTTTTCTTTTTTATAAAAAAAAAATACAAAACAAATATGCTGGGATCACCGAATTTAAGTTCTATATCAAAGTACAGATTCAAAAGTAAACTTATTGAATCAGCTACAGTTATCGAAAGTTTTTTATACTGTTTCATATTTGCAGTTAAATAAGTGATATACCTACCTTATAAAACCTTGTTGTTTTTATTATAGTTTTACTGGTTGATCCTTGCACTGTTTTACTTCTAATTCAATATAATTGATTACATATTTACCTATCCTATTACCTCTCATATCTCTTATTTACATCTCGACAGTTTGAAAATAAATAGGTATGTTAGTACCTACGTGAAACTAAAGATTAAAGAAAATGTGCTATTTAAAAGTACAATAACTACTTCGGCTTCCACTCCTTACAATAGTTTTAATACCCGGGGATTATTGTGAAGTGCTTTTCGGTAATCCAACGACAAACTAAACCCACTGAAGTATCACTCACTTCAGTCCTGGTGTTTTAAGCAATTATTTGAAGTATAGTAATATAATACGTTTATTCATTCAAATATAATTCATAGTTCTAATTTTAATTTTAATTTTAATCATAACTTCTTTTATAATAATAATTTAGTTTTTTCCGTTTGTAACTGTTTCGGCTTTTGTTGTTGTTCTTTTTATTAGTTTTTATTAATTCTCTTTGAAAATTGTTAGTACATAAGCGAATTTAGCATGTAGTGTTTACCTTTATATGGTTTTGCATACTCTGAGTAATATTTATATGATAAGTAATATTATTTTTATCTATGTAAAATCGCTGGTAGACCCAATAAATAAATAAATAAATAAATAAATACAAATAGTAGTATGAATACACTATAGTCAAAGTCAAAGTCAAAAATATCTTTATTCAAGTAGGCCCATACGTGACACTTTTGATGCGTACTTACATAAGAATTACACGGTAGTGAGATGATGGCGATAACCACATTCGTAAACTTAAAACTAAAGCAACGAGGGTTCCAAACGCGTCCTGGTCTAAGAAGAAGCCCACAACAAACTTAGCCGGGTGTTTTTTTTTTGTTATCACCATCTCACAATGACATTTAAAATTTTTAGAAGAGAAACCTGGTTAGAGCAATAGTTTACACCCAAGCTTTTTTATCGATTACGTAGTCCTTTATACTATAATAGGACTTTTCTAGAAGCTTACGTTTAATTGTATACCACAGAGAAAATTCACAGATATACAAATGCAACAGAGCATTAAAGTAGAAGGTTTAATTTACTTTAATTTACTTTTTCCTTAGTTTATTTAGTTAATTAATGTTAGCTTTATGGTAAAATAAAAAATCACACAGACATCTTTCAAATTGTTTTGATGGCCTGAATGAAATTTTATTCATTGCCTACAGGCTACACTGGATATACTTTACTTTTTGCTTTAATAAGAGCACGTGGAGCAAATACGCTATATTAATCATCATTTTTCTTATTTAATTAATTGATATTTTAATATCAATTTTCACTTTTCCCGGTAACATGAAAAGTTCCATAATATAACATTTTTCACAAATAGCCTTTACTCGCAAAATCTGTTCTTAATGTGATCTAATTTTAAGTAAAACAAATCAAACTTTAAATAAAAAAAGAACTGTAGTAAGTAGATTTTAAAATAGAACCAATCATTTTTAACTTTGGACCTTATTTTGTGTTCCGCTAAATATGCCGGTGTGTATAGTTGCCTTAAACACTTTGCTGTACTTACGTCATATAAGCGGACAGTAGAATAAAATACAATATAAGGGAGTTCTTCAGGAGTGGGGGCTTGAACAGTGGGGCCGTCTGGTTCCACATGTGACGGAAGAAGGAGCCGGAATTCGTACTGTTCTTTAGTTCCGACTTCTCGAGGTGTAGTGTTTTAACCTGGGGAAACAAACAGTCAGTTTTGTTACCTTAACTTAATATCTGACAGAAGTTTTGCATTTTTCTCTCTAAGTTGGTACTGCGAATAATGACAGTCTATAGCCAATACATACTTATTTGAAAATTTAATGTATGTTTACAAAAATGTACCAAAATTGAAGAGAAAACGTGACTACAATAATTTGAACGTTATAAGAAAAAAATAACTTGCAGTGCAGTACACTAGACTACACAAAATAAGCAATTCATTTAAAGGAAATTTTATACAATTTTACAATAAATTACCGGTTGATATTTTGGGTATGTCTCTAAAATGTTCAAAGTTTGTATTAAGCGAAAGCTAATAGAAAAGTCCTATAATAGTATAGAGGATTACGTAAACGATAAAAAAGCTTGGGTGTGAACAATTGCTCTAACCAAGTTGCTTCTTAATTATTTTCAAATGACAATGTGAGATGGTGATAACAAAAATAACACCCGGCTAAAAAAACACACAGCTCAAGAAGACAAGTAGGTGGTGCATATAAATAAACATATATGTCTGCATATATACCTATATATACATATAATAAACTGAATATATAATAGATACTGATAATTAATATATACCTATAGAATTAATATCAATAATACATATACAATATTGTCAAACCCCAAACAAAACAGAAGGGAATGGCATGTTAAAGATCCGAAGATTCAGACAAAAAATGATCTTTAACAAGTTTGTTAAAAATGGTAATAGACTGTGTGTTGGTTTTTTTTTAAATAAACCTTCACGTTCCTAAAAGAACGTTAAGGTTTGTTGTATAAAACGTTAATTTACAAATAATACAATTTTGAATAATACAATTTAATTAAGACGGCCGATTGGCGCAGTGGGCAGCGGCCCTTTTTTCTGAGTCGAAGGCCGTGGGTTCGATTCCCAGAACTGGAAAGTGTTGCGTCATGAACATTAATGTTTTTCAGTGTCTGGGTGTCTATACGTATATTATACATATTTATATATATTATTCATCAGTTATCTTAGTACCTATAACACAAGCTGTGCTAACTTCGGGACTAGATGGCGATATGTGTATTGTCGTAGTATATTTATTTATTTATTTATTTAATACAAGGTAGAAGCGTACTTACTGGATAGTTGTCATAATGTAATCCCGTATTGGAGTGAAACATTTTCTTCAAAACATCCAAAGCTCTTTGCTCCAGGCCTTTGCTAAGGAGGAATTTGGGGCTCTCCTCCAGAAGTACTATGCCAATGAGTCCCAGGCCTCCAGGAATGCACAGAATCTGCATCAGCAACCTCCAGGGGCGGTATTCGATCGACAGCCATGGTACGTAGATGTGGAATTTCAGGGAAAAGACTGGTAGTGCTGGCACTATACATATTTGAGCATTAGTTAATTACTGCCCTAAGATTTTCGTATATGAATTCGAAATTCGATATCGATCGATTCAATTTATAGTTACGTTTGAAAACGAGAAGCACAAATGTCTCACAATTTAAATATTTACTTTGCTTCTAAAGGCAGAATGCTTCTATATTTTTTTATGCTTCTATAAAATTATTCATCAGTCATCTTAGTACCCATAACACAAGCTACGCTAGTGTTATGGGTACTAAGAATTTGGGGCTAGATAGCGATGTGTGTATAGTCGTAGCATATTTATTTATATTTATATTTATAGTTATTTATACATGTCTCTTATTTTAACAATTAGCAATATCTGAGCAAAGTACGCTCTACAAAACATCAGGCGTCTTGCAAGGAAGGGCGGTGTGCACGGGGCTATTTTTTAGGCAAGGCCAAACGTTGTGTGCAAACCATCAAAAGAAGCCAGCCTCTTATGGTTTCTCACACGCAGGATGCAAACGTGAGCGCTTCGAAGGAAGTAAGGAAGGAGAAAGTTGCCGAGTTAGAGGAGCCTCAAAATACTTGTTTACTTACAAGATATGATAAGTTGGCCGACCATGGTGGCGCTGGCCATGAGGAACATAAACCGACTGCGGCGCTCCCGCGGCACTGTCTCACCGAGTAACACGAAAGCGGAGGCGTTTGCGGCCGAAGAACTGTAAGAAGCCATCTATTCAGTAGTCTACAATCTTTTTGCCGTCCAGAATCACGCACAAGCGAACATCAGAAGCGATTATTTTTACTGACGAGATCTTGACTGCAATAACGACTGATGCTGAGTGATGTTGCAGCCTAAGGTTGAGCGCGACACAAGACGAGCTACAAGCTACAAGATGCCTATTCACTCTTGATTTGAAGGTACTCATATTGTAGGTACTGGGGAAAATGGAAGCTGGAAGGTCATTCCAGATCCTTGCGGTGCGAATCAGCAACGAAGATGCAAAGCGCTTCGTACGCGTCCGTGGTATGTCAACCATGTAGGGATGAAGATGTTTACGATGTCTCGTGGTTCGATGGTAAAAAGGTGAGGAGGGAACTATGTAGATCAAACCGTTGTTGAGCACTCTCTCCGAAATATATCTTATAGAATACCGAAAGGACGGCAACCTTGTGACGATGCTCCAAACTCACCGATGAGTCTCCTAGCACGGCGATTCACTGAATCCAAGGCATCAAGCTGATAATTGGTAAGTATACCTACTATCTATCTCTAAAAATCATGAACACCTATAGTTTTAAACTCTTTTCCTTGTTTTAAACAAATAACAAATATTGGCTTTGATGGTTTATTTAAAAGCATTAATTGTGCAATAAAAAATACTTACAATCCAGCAGACAGGAGTTTTAATAAGCAGAGACTAGTGAAGTTGGGTGCTATGCTGGTCGCCAAAGTCAAGAGCAATCCGATCGGCATAGCTATGATCATGGTTTTCCGTCGACCCAGCGTGTCTGCGCACAGGCCCCAGGCGTAGGATGACACCATGATACCTGGAGGAAACAAATAACGACTTACTTTTTACCTATTTTATATACTCAATCTCTCTGGCGATGTAGGAAGTAATGTTGAGAGGGAAATTTTGGGAATTAATCATTTCTGAATTTTCTCTAGCGAGGCTTGGCCGTGGCTGGTTTAGTAGTAGAGCCATGCCAAGCTTACTTCTGCCTCAGCGCAGTATTACTGTCGCCAAGCAGCATTGCGGTCGCCAAGCAACATTGCTGTGTTCGGCAGGGTGATTACGTATCTCGCGACAGCAATGCGACAGGCGTAAATCTTGCAATCACTGCTGTCAAATGTCACTTTTTTTAATTTATTGTATGGAACAGTGACGTTTGAGAGCAGTGTTTGCAAGCTTTACGCCTGTCGCATTGCTGTCGCGAGATACGTAATCACCCTGCCGGTCTAAAGGGCGTGATTGCCGGTGTAATTACAGGCACATGAGGATAAAAACCTACGTGCGAGATTGATGGACTGAGGGCGGCATTTTTGCAGGACGTGCCCCTCGCATACCATGCGAATCGCTCTGTTTATTGGCGATGGGTTTCCTTTCTGGTGAACCTTCTGATTGGCCGACAATAATATAAAAAAGCATCCATTCGCCAAAGACGTCCCGCCATGTTATTTCGCGAATTTAAGACTTCACGGCAAATGACTGCGAAGGCACTTTTAAATTATTAAGTTATTTATTTATTCAAAATTTGTAAAAGAAGGTTAAAAATGGGATACGAACCGATCAATGGTACAGCACACAGAAGCCCCTGGTCGTTTGTCGTCAGATCCATATCACAGGAAACGCTAGGCAGAAGAACTGACAAGCCGAAGATATCGATGTACATCTGGAGAATGAGTAGACAGCAGACCGAGAGCATACCGTAGTTGTATTTGCCGAAGCCTGAAATGAGTATTGAGACATTTTTCTTTTACGTGTTTTAACCGTTAAAGGATTGAAAACATTATGAGGAAGACTGCATGCCTGAGAATTTACCATAATGTTCTCAATGTCTACTGATTTCCACGGCGCCAGCTTGGTGAACTACAGCCTAAACCTAACCTAATAATAATAAAATCTTTTATTTGGGATAAAAACAACACATAGCAATTAACATATAAGGTACGAGTTACACAAAAAAAAAAAAGTTATCATTAACAAATTAAACTTTTTAAAAATAAAAGAAAGGATGGATATTTCTTTTTAATTCTATGGCACGTTAACTCTTGCTCCTTTTTTACGTGGAGAATCCTCATGGTTATAGTCTAGCTATGGGTAGGGCTATTGTAATAGTATTGCCGAACTCAAATTGACTAAATTCTACGGTGTTTCAAGTCACCACCAGATAGCGGTCCACATACGACCACAAGTTGCCAGCGGAAACCCGCTGAGGTAGACCTTTTTCTGGAAAATTGGCGTGTTTAGCTATCGTTAAAAGAGCACCAGAAACGGAGCGTCTTCTCGCTCCAAGAATTGACGACCTCCCTGGCGCAACGGTGAGCGCTGTGAATTTAAGCAAGTCCCAGTTTCGATTCCCGGCAGGGCAATGAATTTTCTCTCGTCTGGTCTGGTGAGAGGCTTTGGCCGTCGCTAGTTACAACCCTACCTACAAAGATGTGCCGCTAAGCGATTTAGTGTTCAGGTGCGATGTCGCGTAGAAGCTGATAAGGGGTATGACAACGATACTCCCTAATAGGTTCGCCCGCTACCATCTTAGACTGCATTACTTACCACCAGGTGAGATTGCAGTCAAGGGCTAACTTGTAGAGAAATAAAACAAAAACTTGGCCGTTGGGCATTTTGTCAGATCTCTATTTAGTAGAGTCCTTCATCCGGTCCTTTTCAAAGATGTTTACACTGTTAATGCAACAACTATCTATACTCTGTAGCGGCGAATTAGTTAACAGGCCACATCGTTTTTGAAATTCGCTTCTCCGTCTAAACTAATCCCCTGTCCGCGGGGAGCGCGGATTAGAACTATAGATCTCAATATATTGAGGTAATCCAAAACCTCTTCTTCAGAGCATATACGTATATCATCCATCTAACTCGATTATGCCGAAGTAAACCTAGACAAACCTACAATTTTGGATTTATAGAGATAGACTTTGAATTATGGCCTCCTTAGAGATATTTTACGGGGGATCGCATGAATGATACTTCCTCGGTGTCATTCTTCTAAGGCTTCAAATGCCAGATGGTATCTAATGTACTACACAGGTTTATGTAGACAGGCCCTTATGTTATCGTGATATCTGAAAATCTTATTTTTCCCAGCACATCCTACACGTAATAGGTATACCAAACAATCGTCTCTCATTGAGTTCTATTGGACATGAGGCTACTTATTGATATTGATAAGCTGTATGAAGATGCGGTGAACACAAATAGAAATTGTAAATTAAGGTATCATATTTCATTCGGAAACTGTGTAAGTATCGCTGTGTGGAAAGACTTTACGGCACAGGCCTTGTTTTTTAGTAACTCTCAAAGGAAACAAGTTATCAAATGAGTGAGTATCTCTCTATCTTTTACCTTTATCTATTATAGACGTATACTACTACTTGTAATAAAGCTGTAGATTTATGTATAAGGTTATAGACTATTTTACTTTTAGGAGCTGAGCAAAATGTCGAAAATAAAGCTATTGCTTTATTTTCGCTATGCATAGGCGGACGGACTATGCGCCACGGTGGGTCGGGTCGGTATCTAACTTAGATTAGCGAATGAAAGTTCGTACAGCAATAAATTTTTATTAGTTTTAGGGAGACGAAATCGCATAATATGTACCTACCTGATGACGAGTGGCGTGCATAGTAGTGCGTAAAGTAAATCTCCAGTACAAGTTATAAATACTTATGGGTAGAATTTTAATAACTCTTACAATGTCTATCCTTAAGATTTTTATAACTCGTACAGGAGATTTTCTTCATTTTATATCATCTGCATACCCTTTGCATACCCTCTATGAACGCCACTGCTGAAAACCTAAATTAAGTATTTAAAAGTTTGATAAAAAAAAAGAAATACGGGGTAAAATTTAAAGTAAAAAAACTTTGGGTTATATAAGTCGTTACATGGCGTCATCTAAAAATTAACATTCGAGGAAATTAAGTGGCATACCCAGTTTGTCGTTAGATTGAATTATATTTAAGTGTCTGCAATTGTCCTGCGGAGCAGGTTCTGGGTACTTTTTAGGATAGTAAAATAAACCACGTGACAAATTTTATGAAATAGGTACACTCACGGTAGCTTCACAAAATATTAATAATCGTATATCTTTAAACGAGCAATTCTTGTATATAATTGTTAAGTGTGTATATAATTGGAATCTCGGAATCGGCTCCAACGATTTTCATGAAATTTAGTATACAGGGGGTTTCGGGAGCGATAAATCGATCTAGCTAGGATTCATTTTTAGAAAATATAATTTTTTTTTTCCGGTAATAACCGATTTTGTGCAGACGAAGTTGCATGGGTCAGCTAGTATATTATTAATACTTGTGACAAAAAACATTACTCTTTATAAACGAAAAGTGGATATTATTCGAATTATTTATATTATTCGAAATGAACATAAGTCAGGGACAGGGACGTCTGCATATCGTTTGCGTAAAGTACAGAAGTCATTTGTGGAATTGAGTATATGCTTTTATTTAATTATATGATTCCCAAGGTAATTTTGGACCTACCAATACAAAAGTCCAAACCATTCGTTAAAACACATTCAATAAATCTTAGTCGATCGATGAAATTATTAACGACAAGGCTGTTTGGAAGCAGGCTCCGCTCTCATCTCTCACAAGAATAAAAAATTTTGAAGATTGTAAACTGTGAAATGATGTTGTAGAAGAGCAATCTTCTGAGTTTCTTGCCGTCTCTTCTCGGTGGAATCTGCCTTCCGAACCGGTGCTAGAATCACTACAAAAAGACTGACTTGACGTTTCAAAAGTATTTATATTAGGCCTACTTGATCAAGGTTGGAGACTACGGCCTAAAACCCTTTCTCCCGTGGAGGACAAGAAAGGACACCCGTCTGACACACGTCGTAAATCTGTGATCTGATTTAAACTTACCGCTTATATCTAAAGCATCCTCAAAAGAGCACTTCCCTAAAGCTTTGTCGCTGTCCGATGTCTCCATATTTTAGTTAACTAAAATAACGCTTCGTGTTAGTTAAATGTTTCTGCAAGTGGCAAAACGGTCCCGCGTGTATGCTGTATCGCGCACGGCTCTTTTCTACCAACCCATTCCCAATGTGCAACTGAGAATGGATTTCATAGGCTGGCGTAGAGTATGATTATTTAGACCTGATTTAGTTTCGTCTTTGTTATCAACATCTTTGTTGAATTCAGTTTATATTTAAATGAAACTGTAGCTAAATAAATATTATGGCGTAATTTTGTTCCGTTAATTTGGATTATATTTAATTCAATAAGGTGCAAGTGAGACGTAGGTACTGGTGGGAGCAAACGTCACCTTTGAATTGTACAAATTCAGTCGCTGTAAAAAAGTGATCGCATTCTCAAACGTTTAGGCGCAACTGTATATCTTAACGTTTTTTTTATAGTAATAATTGACGGACAAAGCAGATGGCCCACCTGATGTTAAGTGGAAACCTTGCAGGTTATGCGAAAGATGCGTTCCGCAAGGTGACACCCTATGTCCATTTTTTTTTTAAATTTAAAATAACTATTTCCCGCAAAAACGATAATTTGCAACAAAACCTTAAATTTTTGCTAAAATAAGTTATTTTTTTGATATAGTAGATAATTTAGAACAACCTAGGGCAGTTTTTCAAAATTAGTCTTCATTCCTATTGCGATTAGCGTGATTTATCAAATTCTTTGTAAAAGATTACTTTAGTCGAAAGTATCAACCAGTTATAAACAGTTTCAAATTTGAGCGCATTCATTCAATCGCCCCGTAACTTTACAAATGGCGGGAACTTACGCACGAAGTGTAAAGATCAATAGGAGCAAGCGACCGCCTTAGGTGCTATAGCGCCCTGGTACATTCGAATGTTTGGGAACTCTTTCCAAAGAACTTCAGAGGGAATTTTCAATGGCATTTCTTTAGGAATTCGAAAGGAATTTGTACCGTTGTCACAAATTCTGAAACCACGTGGTTTTAGAATCGTATTTTGTTTATACTTGCTACTTCCATGCGCTCAATTTTGAAATATACGAAACATGAAATATATAAACATATACGAATGATTTGAAATATATAAACATATACTACCTACTCTGTATTTTGATTCTCATGGTATTTCTTGTAATTTTAAATGAATAAAATGCTCCAAAATTCAATTGTTTTTGCTATTTTAAAAAGATTTAGATGATAACATTACGAAAGATATATTTTATGACGTTTTCAATTAAACTGCTTAAACTGAGGAGCTCAAATATAATACACAAATATAATATCAAATGCACTCTAGGTTTTTAAAAAGGTTTTCTAAAACCCCTTTTTAAGGAAAACGTTTTGAACATAATCGTGTAGAAGTAAAAATTGTTAAAATGTAATTGTACTCGTAAACTTATTCATAAACGAAAATAACGATTACTTCTAATCTTATCAATCGAAGATAATCAATTGATTTGGGTATTTTCCCTGAAAACCCGCACTGTGATTCCATCCCCTTCTCCATTCATGACCGGGTGAAAGGGAATTTCCGCATTATATCCGGAAAATCCTCGAACAACCCTGACATAGTCGGTTTCACTACATCCGCTTTACCAGGGTACCATACGCCGTAAGAAGCTTCATCGATGACGATACATGATGTATATTTTTTTTGAATCTTGTGGATATGCTCGCTATGTACCGTTGACACGTTTTATCAAAGTGGTGGTGGGCCAGTATTTCATTAGACAACAAATTTTATCATTAGGCGTATTTTTTGACAAAGAGGTGTTAGCTCAGTGGGTAGGACTTTGCTTTCGGGGGACGAGTTCGATTCCCAGCCTCTAATTTTTCTAAGTTTGGCGCGTTTTTCTTAAGCAATTTAAATATCACTTTCTTCAACGGTAAAAGAAAACATTGTGAGAAAACCGGCATGCCTGAGTTTTACATAAAGTTTTCAAAGGTGTGTGGAGTCCAGCTATCCACACTGAGCCAGCGTGGTGGACTACGGCCTTAACTCCTTCTCATTGTAAAAGGAGACCCGTGCCCTTTTGTGGGCCAGTATTGGGTTGATATGATGATTATTTGACGCATCCACAATACTTTACTATGCCAATGTTTTCAACAGGGGTGCGAAAAATCAATATTTTGACGCATGCGCAGAACAGGGCATAACCACTAGTTGCTTAGACAATCTTCCTAAGAACTTTGCACTCCTGGTACCGCCGCCCACAAGTCAGAAATTTTCCTGCCCTCCTCCAGGTTTTCCCGGAAGCTAAGACCTTAAGCTTCCGGTCTCTAGGGCGGGGAAGATTTTCCATTTTCCGCCCAAGTTCAACGATGTGTTGTTATCTTTTTAATTTAGATTTGTATATATATTGGAAAATGAATGCAAGGTTTTGTTGGACTGCGCATATTTCTGCGCAGGCCGGCTCAACATGAGATAGACGAAAGTTTGAAACACGTTTGAGTAGTCCTACAATTTTATGCTCAAAAAGAAAACCTAGGAAAGTATATATACTCTCTAATTAATTTTTTATTTTTATTGTACATGTAGACAACCTAATAATATCTTGACAAAACTTAATGGATAGATGTTAAACATAACATCTTTTGTATGTGTAGGATTGTCAATAAGTGATGAATACTAACAGCGTATTAACGTTTGAGGGGCCTACAAAAATATATCTTTCCTTTTGTTCTTACACTCAACCAACTTCTTGAAACCATTTCATATCTCCGTCTTCGCTCCGAATAATATCCATCTTTTTCAATATGAAGGGTTTAAAACACACAACTCATTGATATTCCGAACCGATCAACTATTTTATCACTATAAAATAGAATACCGTATTTTTTAATGCGACTTTCAACAAGGCTTTAACGCTAACATTTGTGGGTATTTATATTATCTGACAGATTGTCATATTGTGATAAGGTAATTCAACACATTTGTCGCCAACGTCCATACCATGTTGAATACACCGGTTCTCGTCCGATCACCGAAGTTAAGCAACATCGGGCGCGGTCAGTACTTGGATGGGTGACCGCCTGGGAACACCGCGTGATGTTGGCTTTTTTTACCTTGTTTTAAATAAAATAAAAAATAGAGAAAAAGAATAATAACGTGTCATAAAGAAGTTTCACTGACGTGTGTACACTAATACGCACATACTTTTTTGGCAGTCGTTACCGGCATTGCATGGCATTGTCATCCACTTCAGAACATCCTTCTTTCAGAATATCATCAATCTTAATCTTTCGGTATACAAATTAAAAAAATTCCAAATTCAAAAATGTTTTATTCATGTAGACCTTATCACAGGCACTTATGAAGCGTTCATACATTTAACATGTTACACTAATGCTAGGACGGTTCCAAACGCGCCCTGGTCTAAGAAGAGCCCACAAAAAACTTAGCCAGGTTTTTTGTTATCACCATCTCACAGTCGAGTTAATGTTGAGCTATGAATTTAGAGCAATTCATACCCAAGCTTTTTTATCATACATGTAATCCTTAATATTATAATAGGATGTTTCTTTAAGCTTACGTTTTATATCAACTTTGAACTTATTGAGAGACATCACATGATTCAGCATGCTATAGTGTTCGCAAGATCTTTCAGAGCACGCAGTTTGCGGCATGCGGATTTCCTCTCGATGTTTTTATTCTCCGTTAAAGCAAGTAATATTTAATTGCTCAAGTTTAATACTCGTGCCAGGCATCAAACTAGCTTTCCTTGAAAGGGAGCCCGAACTGCTGGCAACTAGGCTTCAAAGGGTTATGGTAGAATATAAAATAAAACGCAGTTTTTGCTTATAGTTTTAATTTTAATATTTATCTCTAGCTTATGACAAACAGTTTAATACATTGTATCTTCAAGTATGTATGTGACAAATAATTTATATTCTTCATTTTTTTTTTCTTCATTTTTTTTAGGTGTTCAGAAAAAGATACAATTTTAAATTTTCGAGTTGATTGGGTTCGGCTTGGATAAATTAGGCACACCTAATCTATTAAGTAACTTTCGAGGGTTTATAAATGTGGTTTCAATAAAACCGTATACTGGCTTCCTTAAACCATATTGACTCGACTGCTAGATTGTATGAAGTGAGTAACCGAATGTTCGAGAAAGACTACTGCAGTAAAGTGGTTCTTGATGCTTCGCCGTGTACACGGTTTCTGTATGTTCGTAATTCTGTAAACGTGTAGTAAAATGTGTGTGCGTGTAACCTTTACGTGCGATTGAAGTAAAACTTTTATTATTTCATTTTATATTCAATTTTAAATTCATTAATATCATTTTCGCATTTTATAAATATTTTATAGAATAATTGAGAGTAGAAAATTGAAGGTTAGATCAGCACATGTCAATATAACATTGTCATTGAATACTATGGAATGTCGCAATCGTCACAAAATGTAATAATAATAAATAAAGTAATAAATAAACAAATTTATTTAGATATTTTCAAAAAACTGCAATTTGAAATATTTTTTTAAAGCTATTGAATTTTTTTTCACTTTTTTATTCACAATTGATTCGTTTGAAAATATTGTAATTAAATAATCGTAAAATGACATATACTTGCGACCAATCCAAATTATTACGACGACGACGTAAGCGTTAGTTACTTCCGTCAGAAAAAAATCTGAGTTACTCCCTAGTCGCGCCTAAAGAAGTTTTACTTCAAAAATCTTTATGTCTCGTGATGCACAATCACAGCTCACATTTCAATGCATTTATTTAAGTCGAGTAGATGTCGAGTTTATATGATGTCCGTAGGCCAAACTAGTAATTATGTAGAATCTACAATAACACAATTAAACTTACAATAAAATATATACAATCATGTTAAAAATTATCACAGTTCGTCTTATTCTATTACTTAAAAAACTACCCACAAACGGGCAAAGTAAATGCGTGTGTTAAAAGTTTGTGTGTGTTTGTGCGTTTGCTTCGATTTTCCTGAAAGTTTACTATCACGTATCGGAAGCTAGTTTTTATAATAAACGGGAATGACTATTGCTTTTTATTGAACAAAAAAATAAAGGAATTGAATGTCAGCTATGTAAGTCTGCAGGGCTAGCACGGACAGGAGATAAAAATTATATCCCCCGTTTATATCCCCTTACAAGGAATATAATTTACGTGTCCACCTGCTAAAGCACGGGGACATGGAATAGGAGAAGTTTACCCCTTTTTAATATTGCACATACATTATTTCGATATTATTTCCACTAGTGCGTCGGTGCTCTGAGAGTTGATAAAGCTGTGGGAGAAGATAATTTTTTATCCTTTTCCCGGAGATATAATGGTCTCCTGCCTACGCTAGCCGTGCTGAAAGGCTTATTTTCAAAAATAGATACGAGTGATGAAAAGGATCTTATAACGGTTAATTATGTACATTGGGTCTGCCATACGAAATCAGCGATTCAACTGGTTTCATAAGCAACGATATAGTATTTCCACAGCCTCTATTCACGATAGATATGTATACAAAATCAGAAATACCCGACGATCGTCGGTAATTTCCGACAACATCCGAGAATACCCGATAAGTTTATTTTTCTCCTCATGCAGGTTCGTGAGTTTGGTATTGGGTCGCGTCGCTTTTGTGCTTCTCGATTGGTCCGCTGTTCCTTCTCGGCAGAGTGAGACAGCATATTGAGCACACTGGAACAAGAAAGAGAAGAATGTACTTTTTATTCCACTACAAGTTAGCCCTTGACTGCAATCCCACCTGCTGCTAACTGTTGGTGCAGACGATCTAATCGGTTTCTACGCGACATCGTACCAGAAAACTAAATCGCATAGCGGCACGTCATTGTCGGTACCGAGCAGTAACTAGCCATGTAGCCTCCACCGTAAAATTCACAATTTCAAAATGCATTTATTTCAAGAAGGCCTAGTTTATAAGCTCTTTTGAAACTTCTCAACCGGTTCGGAAGGAAGATTCTACTAAAATATATATATTAGTTTTGTTCTTTGTTTTTTATTACTGGATCTACGCCCACGCGTGTGGTCGTTTATGGCGGATTGCAATGTTAATAAAATAATAAACTAGCTGTCGCCCGCGACTTCATCCGCGTTTGTTTTTTATTTTTAAAGAATATTTCTAAGTTGTGTATTCTTGTAAAAAAAAATTGCGTGTTTTTTTTAAAAGGAATTCTTTCAATTAAGTTTTGATTAGGCTACTCCTAATCATTAATGTTCCTTAATTTTTTAAAACTCGCTATAACTTCTACATCAACTGCTCGATTGGAATAATATATATATTTTCGTGTGGTGGTTGGCTGCGACCGTGGTTATTCCTAGGTGACATCCCAGCAGTGGGACGTTATTAGGATGATGATGGCGATGGTTGAGCTACGAATGACTCAACGTAGATCTAATTATAACTACGTTTCGTAGATATGCACGTACGAATAAACAAACAAATGCACAGAAGGTCTCACCTATAACAATGGAGCCGAAGAGGTAGAAGCTCGCGCCGCAGTTGATGGTGAGGAACAGGCCGATGAGCTTTGAGCCCGCCATCGAGCCCACACGACCCATCATCATGGAGAGACACACGGCCATTGCCCTGAGGGACAATAACATCGAGTTAAATCATACATTTTCGCCTGTTACATTTAAAACATGTTTGCACTAAGGGAAAGATTAAAAAGTTACATTTAATACTGAAAGATAGATCAATTCTTTCATCACATCAACCCACCACTACAGCACTACAGCATGGCGGGAGACAAAAATTATATCCCCCGATTATATCCCCTGGCAAGGGATAAAATTAACGTGTCCACCTGCTAAAGCACGGGGACATAGCATAGAAGAAGTTTATTATTACACAAAGAAGTTTATTATTTGGATATACAGCTCTGAGAGTTGATAAAGCTGTGGGAGAAGATACATTTTTATCCTTTCCCTGGGGAGATAATTGTCTCCTGCGAGGCTAGCACAGGCAGAAGACAAAAATTATATCCCCCGATTTTATCCCCTTGGCAAGGGATAAAATTAACCTGTTCGCCTGCTAGAACACGGAAACATGGAATAGGAGAAGATTACCCCTGTTTATTATTACACATATATTATTCTGATATACAGCTCTGAGAGTTGATAAAGCTGTGGGAGAAGATACATTTTTATCCTTTCCCTGGGGAGATAATTGTCTCCTGTGAGGCTAGCAAAAATATAAAAAATAAATACACTAATACGTATCTAAATATACCATAAATACTTAAATATGAGTTCAGACTGCACTCCAAGAAATTTAAACTTCTCCTTAAGATAAGAAGGAGTCTTAGGATTAAATAACACACAGTACAGAAGTGAAAGTACATGAAGATCCCGGCGACGGTGAATAGGGAGCCACTTAAGCTTCTGACGAAATTCAGATACATAATCATATTTGCGTAATCCAAATATGAACCGAATAGCTAGATTTTGAAGACGCTCAAGTTTGTTAAGATAGTCCTCGGTCAAATTAAGATAGCTTGCGTCCGCATAGTCGAGAATAGAGAGAAAAAGAGAATGTGCTAACATAACTTTAGTCGGGATTGGAAGAATGGATCGCAGACGGCACAGCGACCTAAAAGTGCCAAAAGTCCTTCTACTCAAATCCCTGACTTGCACGGACCACGATAACTATTTATCAAGATGCAAGCCAAGGTCCTTTACAGAGGCACAAAACGGAATTGTGACACCATTTAAATCAACACTAGACCAGGACTATGTCCTGTAGTGAGCCGGTGATTATGATCACCCTCTCACATCGTCAATTAAATCTCTCAGAACAACACTGGATACTTCGAACAAGTGTCTGACTGCTAGATACAGGCCTTTGCTCTTATAAGCTCTCATTATATTTACCATCAACTTATACAACATGTAACCGAATTACGAAAAACAGTTGAAGGGTGCATAAGTATATTTAATAAGGAATCACCGTTTTTGGTCAAAAAAAGCTTATTTATTTAACCAGACAAGCTAATTCCAAACATCATAAGTGAAAACTTATGGCAGCCATATCGAAGATAAAAGACCGGCACGCGCATAGAACCTACGCTACCACGCCATTTTGTATGTGATGTTATGGCTGTATCTGGTTTCTTTGAGTAAAAACTATGGCAGTGGTTTACTCATAAACTATTAGCGTTTCGGTTTCACAGATAAGTCTTGGGAGGCAGAAAGTAATGTACCTCTAAATCATGTGAAGTAATATGTTGGTTTTCATTCACACGTTGTATAATAGAAAAATAAGGAAATTGGCGGTAAACACTTTTTACCTGCAACTTTCTTAGTTCCATCCTCATTGAATTGCAATTTCTTAGTGAATTTTCTCTGTTATCTGTGGTAATATAAGTACCTCTAATCATTCATTCAAACTATCTCACTCACCTGTACTTGGTAGGAAACAGCTCCACTGTCACAGCATTCATGAGGCCGATGCACGCGCCGCACATTTGGAATATCGCGAACAGGGCGACCGCCAGCTGCTGGTTGACAGCGTGGTGGGCCGCAATCCCACATAATCCTGTACTAGCTAGCAGTACCACGAGGATGAGCTTCTTGCCCAGAAAATCGACGAGGAAGCCGACCAGGATGTACATCGAGCAGAACACTAGCCCGATGTAGATTGACATCTCGAAGGTCGCGGTGTTCATGGTGTCATCGCATAAGATCTATAAAAAAACATTGAGGTTAAAACTGGAATTTGACCCAGTGGCGTGCACTTTATAGATGCACAAAAGCACTGCCCACCCTTAAATTGTTTTTTTTTTTTAGGATTTTTGCCATTTTATGCAATTTTCCTGCTGTATGCATACCCTGGTGAGAAATCCAGTGCACGCCACTGCTATCACACCAATATTCTTCTTCTCTTGCTTTAGCTCAAAATGAAGAGTATTATAGGAAGAGTTGTTTGCAACAATACTATCTTCTTTTCCTCTTGATCGCAGTTTTTGTCTTCGTCTCGTTTGGATGAATTATTTTCAAATAGTGGATAGAAGCGTTACTTTGCGGAATTCCAAAATATATAATAAAAATTAAGCTTAGTTCGGTGTACTCCGCGAAAATCAGGAGAATATGTATGTAATATTTATCTTATTTTATTTTGTGTGTAACGACTCTCATGTATCTATATTCCTATCGTTAAGGTTACCTGGAAAAGATCACTTTTAGTGATAAGGTCGCCTTTTGCCTCTAATTTTATATTATGCATATTTTTAATTTATCCTGTACTATGTATGCAATAAAGATGTTTAAATAAAAAAATAACTAATATGTGGAGAATTCGTTTATGTAATATAAAAAATACGGCGTGTTTAATAGTACTCTTATGTTAAATGATACTGTTTGTTTCCCTTGAAAAGCTACTAAATAAAAAAATAAAACTGGGACAAGATTTCAGCTATCAAAGGACAGCCCCAGTCCAATGGTAAAAATAGAGTTCACTGCCTAAAACTTCGTACCTGCGTCCCATTTCCAGCGTTCGCTGAGTCCGTATGGCTAGCGTCGAGCACTGCACATATCCTGGTCTCGACGCCCTTGTGGTTGGCGAGGGAGTTCAGGATTGTGGGAAACCAGATGTAGAAGCCGTTTGTGCTGAAATAAAATGGCTTATTTAGTTTTTATTAATTAATATATTCCGATAATATACACATCGCCATCGAGTCGTAAAGTAAGCGTAGCTAGTGTTATGGGTACTAATATGACTCCTGAATAATTTTATGAATACTTACAACATACAGAGAAACAGCCAGATACTAAAGACATTCATGTTCATCACACAAACATTTTCTAGTTGTGGGAATCGAACAAACAGCCTTGGACTCACATAGCAGGGTCGCTTCCTACTGCGCCAATCGGCCGTCGAACACTTCAAGTATTTATCTAACTTTGAACACATGCAGTTCAAAGTTGGTTAAATACTTGATGCCGTTTAAAGTTTACATGATAAGAATTTCGCTTAGCTTTGTTAACGCGTGAGAAGATGGCCCAAATATTAACGGAACATTCTTAAGAAACAGAAATAATGTTGTTTGATACTTTTCGGCGATTAAAACAAAGAATTTACTTCTTTGTTTTAATCGCCGAAAACTAAGGTCTCCCGATAAAGTTCGAAAAATGTAAGTTAAGATCCACTGCCTCGTTGCTCTATTGGTTAGCATGTTCAACTGCGGACCACGATATCCCGGATTCGTTTCCCGACTCGGAAGAAGTACTGCAAACTTCACGATACTTCTTCTTCTATAAATTTTTATTGATTGATTGATTTGATTTTTTTGGTAAAAGGAGAGTATATAAGAGATGTTCATCCCCGTGCCTCGGAGAGCACGTCAAATCTTTCTATTAACATTAATATTAGATATTTAATCAGCCGAAATTTAAATTTATGTTATTTCAAGTGGGGCCTTCTTTATAAGCATGGAAAACAACCATTTAAGCCCACCAACCCGCATTGAAGCAGCGTGGTAAGTGTATGCTCTAAAAGCCTTGAAAGAGGATGCCTTGGTCCAGCCGTAGAAAGTTAATATATTTTGTTTATTTATTTATTTAGAATATTGGTAAGGGTACAGAATTGAAATAAAAACATGGTGCCGCGATAACCGTGACAGTAGTATAAACGTTGTCAGAACAATTAACGCCAACCTAGAACATAGTAAATGCCTATAACGGAAAATAAGAGTGAAGTAAGTAATCGGCTGAGGATAAAGAAGATATTTCAATAAGCTTGTATTTCATTACTTCAACTGATTGACGTCCACTGTAACTCTAGTTCTTCTAGTACCTCCTCACTTCTGATTCGATCACGTAGAGATACTCCTAACATAGCTCTCTCCATCGCCCGCTAAGTGATTCAAAACTTACGTAGCGAATATTCCAAACTGCACGAAACACGTGAGACACGTCCAGGGCAGTAACGGCAAACGGAACAGCGGTGCTGTCTGTTCTCTCATTGACGTGAGGATTGCAGCCACACCTTTACTATCATTGGACTTCGTAGTGTGAGCCTCAGATACTAATGTTTTCACCTGAAAAAGACAACCATGGTTACTGAGATGGACTAAAATAGAGTATTTAATAATAACCGGTGTAAACTTAAGTTTAATTTTTTATAATCCACATCATCATCATCATCATGTCAAATCCAAACAATCATTAACATCATCATGTCAAATCCAAACAATCATTAACATCATCATGTCAAATCCAAACAATCATTAACATCATCATGTCAAATCCAAACAATCATTAACATCATCATGTCAAATCCAAACAATCATTAACATCATCATGTCAAATCCAAACAATCATTAACATCATCATGTCAAATCCAAACAATCATTAACATCATCATGTCAAATCCAAACAATCATTAATATCATCATCATAATCAATTGACGTCCACTGCTTCGTAAGCACGGCAATACTACCTATGATTCAGAGTTTGTTAAAAATAAGCGTAGGTTTGATAGGATTTGTCAAGTTGAACCACGCAGAATCGCTTTAGCTGGTCGCCACTCTTACTTCATAAGTTCAATGCTTTATAACAAAATTAATAAAAAAATATCCATTTACTCAATTAACATCACGAAAATGTAAAATTGAATTAACGAATTGGCTTCTTAACCTAACTTATGATGAGACTGAAAACCTTATTCAATAATACATACAATCACACCCTCGCCTTGCCCCACACTCACATACACATACACATAAACACACGCGCACGCACACACTCATATTTAATTTTTAAGTACAATTAATTAAATCTTATGGATGTATTTATGTAAATGTAAAAAAAAAAAAAAAAATTGAATATATCAATGCTTTCAATTGGATTTAATTCAAAAAGTTTTTCGGTTTTTATTTTTATTAATCTCACTAGATTTAATTTAAGTGTATGGTTCTCGCTCCAGAGACGGGCGATAATAACTGCGACTCAGTCTTGCACTATAGCAGTATTATAGAATTTGGGTTTCATGATACACATTACCTTATGTTTGCCTTATTTTGTACTATTTTTAATTTGCTGTGTAACTGTTAATTGAAATAAACTTATTTAAACTTTTATTACTTATTATTACTGCTGTACCACCTATGATACAGCAGTGGACGTCAATTGATTATTTGACACTCCCTACAAGACCCCTAGGTCTTGTAGAGAGTGTCAAATACCAATACAGTCTTGTGCTGCTTAGGTCTAGCGTTTCCCTGCTGTTGTTGGAGTCCTAATGTGCTGGAATGGCGATCCAACCAATCTTTGAGGTTTCTCAGTCACACAGCATTCGCTTTCTCGCAATCGATAAGTCATTTTCGAGTTTTGAAATACTTGAACATCAGGGTTACTTAAGTTACTTAACAATTATTCATTGTAAAGTCAACATCTCCTGAGGATGCTTCGGTTTCGGAGCAAACGTGCGTAGAGGGTACATTGCTGAAGATCTGTTTGGTGTGGAGTATACGGATTGAAGAAATTATAAATTACACCATACAGATTCTTCTGCTGTTCGCGGAGTATAGCAAATTAAGATTAAATTTCAAAATATATTATGGATTTCCGCAGAGTAACGCCTGCTTCTATCCAATCTTGGAGATGTCCCTTAACAAGTTCAAAGTTTGTATTAAACGTAAGCTTATAGAAAAGTCCCATAGCTATAGCATAAAGGAGTACGTAATCGATAAAAAAGCTTGGGTGTGAATTATTGCTCTAACCAGGTTGCTCTTCTAATAGTTTTAAATGACATTGTGAGATGGTGATAACAAAAAGAAAACACCCGGTTAAGTTTCTTGTGAACTTCTTGTAGACCAGGACGCTTTTGGAACCCTCGTAGTTTTAGTTTTTAGTTTACGAACGGTTATCGCCATCATCTCACTGCCGTGTAATTCACATGTAATGTACGCATCAAAAGTGCCACCTATGGGCCTACTTGAATAAAGAATTTTTTTATTGACTTTGACTACATTTGAAAGCTTTTAGATTGCAGCTTGAGTTATATTTTTTTTTTAATAAAAAATAGGCAATATCCTATAGGTACGTACCGGATAAGTATCCTCATGTAGCCTTCTGTTAACCGCATAAATCTTCCTTAGAACTACCAGGCACTCTTCAGATTTACCCGATGCATTTAAAAACTTGGGACTTTCCGGAGCGACGAGTAGGAACAATGTGCCCAAGACGAATGGCAGCGTACAAGCTACTATAAGAAGCCTCCAAGGACGGTATGCGATGTCCAGCAATGGCACTGGGAGGGAAAACTCCAATGGCAGGATAAGCCAGGATACCGCTGTAAACAATGAAAAAGTTGATAATCGTGTTTATATTGATCTTGCTCGCATAAATAATATAAATGATTAATTTTGTTGATTTTAAACGTGCTACAATTTCTGCTTTCTGAATTTTTGTATCATAATTTTTTAGTTATTGTTGTATTACTTTTTTGTTTTGTGATAAAATCGGTAATTTTACTGAGACAGTGTTCATCTCCAGATAGATTTTCAACTACACGGGTGATATAGTACACAAGTATGTGCGCAAACGCAGGTAAGCTCCGACACGAGAGGAAAAAGAACAGGCAAAGGACCGACAGATTAACGTGCTCTCCGAGGCAAGGCAATGAAACAGCGTCGATGAAAGAAAAACCCAACGCAAGTTCTATTTATTTTTTGGCTCGAGACTTGAACCCAAGAGGCCAATACCTCGAGATCCGCAGTTGAAAATACAATAGTTTTTAATTATATTATGATTGAAATAATATGTAGTATATATCGATATCCTACCTATAATAATCACCTAAATACCTTATAAATATTATTTGTGATCAATTCGTGTAGGTAAGTAACGTATATTTTTTTTAGTATTATTTTATCCTCATGACTTCAAATACAACTATTTATAATCTGATGCGACTTGTACATAATTATTTATAACATGCCTAAGTAATTGTCTTGATGAAACTAGTAGTTGTTTGCGACTTTCGCAGGAGATTTCCTTAGTCGCCTTGTACGACACCCATCTCTCGTCTCATCATCATCGTCACCCCATTACTTGCCCACTGCAGGGGTCTCCTCTTAGAAAGAGAAGAGTTTAGTCCGTAATTTACCACACTGTCCAATAGCGGATTGGTAAACTTCGCACGCCTTAGAATGAGAAGAGTTTAGTCCGTAATTTACCACACTGTCCAATAGCGGATTGGTAAACTTCGCACGCCTTAGAATGAGAAGAGTTTAGTCCGTAATTTACCACACTGTCCAATAGCGGATTGGTAAACTTCGCACGCCTTAGAATGAGAAGAGTTTAGTCCGTAATTTACCACACTGTCCAATAGCGGATTGGTAAACTTCGCACGCCTTAGAATGAGAAGAGTTTAGTCCGTAATTTACCACACTGTCCAATAGCGGATTGGTAAACTTCGCACGCCTTAGACAACGTTATGAAGAAATTCTAAGGCATGTAGTTTTCCTCATAATCTATTGATCATCATTGTGGGAAGATCCGTGTTTTGTAGTGGGCCGGTAATGGGTGATGACAATGATGAAGAAAATTAACGTGCTGCGAAATCCGCACGCTTAATATCATAAAACTGGTACCATTGAAAAAATCCCACCCTAGGTAGCTGATTAATTAAGGAAGGATGTTGATTAAATGGCAGTACGCTGCCTCCCGTACTTTATACAAGTGAAACCGCAAGGCATAGGAATAAATAATGTTGTGTTAGCGATATTCAGTGGCGTGCACTTCATACATGCGCAAAAGCACTGCTTACCCTAAAATTGATATATAACTCGTATGGGAAGAGGATTTTTGCCACTTTATGCCATTTTCCTGCCTAATGCATACCCTGGTAAGAAACCCAGTGCACGCCACTGGCGATATTGATAAGTATTTCTTGAGATTTATCTAGAGTGAATCGTATTATAACTGAAGATTATTTTTAGTAGCATTGATTTTAAATATTACTATCCTTGCATGTTTATCGTAGCGAGACACAACACGTTTGCGTGAAATCTATCATAAGACAACAATAGACAAACGAGAATCGGGATCAGTGTTTGTCCAACTAATGATTGTTTATCCACATGGTAATAGTCCCCATGGTTAAATCAAGTGATATTTAAATTGCTTAAATTAAAAAACGCGCATAACTCCGAAATGTTAGGAGGTGGGTGTCGGGAATCGACCTCGGTCCCGGAGATAGTAGACTGAAGCCTTAACCACTAGGCTATCGCAAATATATGGCAACTTTTCTGATATCACAGACTGACGTTTTAATTTTCATGTATAGATATTTATAACACGTGCATTGGCTATTGGCTTACGATTAGCTCGTATGATACAGCTGAGTAGTAGTACAGAATTGCTTCGCTCTCATTAATCGCCTGCATATAAACGATATGATTATGTTGTATAAGGTATAATAAGGCATAATTTAAGGAAAAATCCCAGTTTTATTCTTGCGACTTATATAAGCCGTAACTTTTAGGTCGCATTATAGAGGCAAGCCATAGTGTGCCCAATTAATATTACATATTACGACCTATATACGAATCTATCGCTGCAACGATCTTTTTGAAAATCGACACAGATAGGTTGGATCCTTGTGATGTCACCATCTCATAGAGAGCTATTTATGAGATGGATATACAATGTGTAACGGAATAATTAAATACTGTTGAAGGGAGCAAAACTATATTTTATAAGGATTCACCCTGTAAAAATATTTCATCAAAAGTGTACTTATTTTTTCATACAAACTTATTTAAAGTGTTTAGTTATGGCAACCCTATTGAAGATAAAATACCAACACGCATAGTACCTACGCAACACTTGGTTTGCTGTATCTGTTTTTTTTAGTAAATACCATGGCAGTGGTTTACTTGAAACTATTATCATTTTAGTTTCACAGATAAGTCTCAGAGATAGTAAATAATGTTACTTTAAAGCATCTGAAGTAATATTTCAGTTTTTATTTACACGTTGCATATTAAAAAAGGAACATTTTTTTTAAATTATCTGTACCAATAAACCTTTCTTGTGGGATCTAAAGACACGAACCTATTTATGTTTGGTGCAGGAGCTTCAACGATACTGACTTTGGCAGAGTTTGCTTGCACTCTGGTAATCAAATGGTTTCTACGGGTTCCTCAAAACTGGATAAACGCGAAAGAATTCGTTTACAGTACGTTTAATCTATACTTATAATAAAACTGTAACTGGAAGAATTCTGTACATTTAATATATTTTGAAAATTTTAACCGGGGGATGCTTTATAATCGATACTGAGTCCAAAACAGATTTTCATTGAATTTTTGTCTGTCTGTCTGTCTGTCCGGGCATCACGTTAATAATAATAATAAAATTTTATTTCAGGCATAGCCCATATAGTGTGCACTTAACAGTTTTTAAAAATAACATAATATGAAGCACAAATTAAATTAACAATAATAATAATAATAATAATAATAATAATAAAAATAATTAAAATTAATAAAATACTAATAATTAAACACGAAACAAATATTAAAATAAATAAATATAATGTTAGTAACAATACAAAACCACTATCCTATGTTAGACAACTTAAATCCTAAACTATACCGGCCCAACAAACCAGGCTCTTAAAACTACTGAACGGATTTTAATAACATTTGGCATAGTGGTAGCTGGTATTTCGGGTCAACATATAGGATACTTTTTATCCCGATAAACTATTGGTTCCCTCCGTAAAACGGCATGAAATTTTTCATCAACTTTACTTCATAGCTCCGTTAAATTTGAACTGATTTTAATAATTATTTTCTTATTTGAAAGTGTATACTATCAAGCATGTATTGTCTAATTTTAATGGAGATCTGATAATTATTGTCGGATATAAAGGACATAACTCTTCACAGATAACAGCAAGTCGCAAGGCATATGAGAAAACGATCGAATGCATGCGTACCATCCTACTAATATTGTAAATGCGAAAGAAATAAAATAATATAAATATTAAGTTTAATTATATACCGGCGTATTCATTTTTAAATTATTCAAATTGAAACTATCGCTTAGAACTTGTAACGGGTATTGAATAACACGTACGGCGACGATGGGCCGCGATTAATATAGTTTAGAAGTAAACCTGGACCTGGTAGGTAGCGCTACTATTAGTTTCTAGGTTTTTTTAAGATATTAAAACGATTTGGTGCAAACGAAGTTGCGCGGGCCAGCTAGTATAAAATAAAAAGACTAATGAACCAACCAGCTATATATGCTTTATATTATGCTAACGCAAAAAGCCTAACCCTAAGAGCAGATGAGGTCGTAATCAAGAAAAAACCTGCTATGAAAATAAAAAAGTAAAATACCTGGCAGTACAACAGTCCCGATCCCCACGAAGGAAGATCCGAAGGCCACCATCTTGTCCCGATGCCTCAGGTTGGTGAACTCGCCGAGGTAAGTGTACACGACAGCCGACGGGCCCGACATGCTGGAGACAATTTTAATGGTTCTATTAAAAAGCGGTAATAGCGTAGTGGTTAAAGCCTCGGTCTCCTTTCCGGGGGTACCAATGTCAACAATATTTGACATATCATCCTCTACCCTTTACCCGCCCACTACAGGGCACGGGTCTCCTCTAATGAGAAGGGTTTAGGCCGTGGTCCCCCGCACTGGCCAAGTGCGGATTGGTATACTTCACAGACTGTTGAGATCATTATGGATAACTCTCAAGAATGCAGGTTTCCTCACGATTTTTTCCTTCCCTGTTTAAAGCCAGTGATATTAAAATTGCTTAAATTAAAAACGCACATAACTCCGTGGTGTCCAAAGTTAGTGGTGCGTGCCGGGGCTCGGTCTCCAAGAAAGTAGAGCCGAAGCATTCACCACTAGGCAATCACCGCTTTAAGTCAAATATATCTTTATTAACATAGGTGGCACTTTCCATAAGTGCATTCGGTAGTGAGATAATGGCGATAGCTATTCGTAAACATAAAACAAAAGCTAAGAGAAGAAGAAGTCCACAAGAAACTTAGACCGACTATATTTTTGCTATCACCATCTTACATTGTGATTTAAAACTATTAAAGAATTAAAAAGTATTTAACTGCTATATAAATGCCCTCGCTAATAAAACTATTTATTTGAATAAGAGTTAATTCTGCGATGCTAATATATATATGGGCGATTTAATAATAATATTTAAGAACATAAAAGCTGCTTTTGTGACTTAACTATGAAAGTTAGATATATGTCCTCGAGGAGCTATCTTGTAAGTCATATATTATCCGTACTTTAATTTAATTATGTACCACATTATGCGAAGTAATGGCAATAAATGGAATTTCGCAGAATTTTGATAGCCTATGATACTTCGTGATAGCTTAGCCTTCTTTTACCAAAGAAATGGTAAAAATCGATCAAGAACTTTCGGAGCCTAATCGGTACAAACAATCAAACAAAATCTTTCCTCTTTATAATATTAGTAAAGCTGTTTAGATATGACTTTTTTATAAGCAACCGATTTCGTCCCATCGAAAATGGACGGATACAACTAACTAAACATTGTTTTTAAGCGCATAAAATAAGTATTTTTAGAAGCTGCCTCAAAATACAAAACATGATATACGCTTTTTATAGTATGAAGTGTAGAGCAAATCCAATTAAGTAAGGAAGCTAATTATGGTAACGATAATTATGGAAATAGAGTTCTCAAAAATTTTGGGTAATTTAATCTATAATTTAGTGCTTGACCCACAAGTTCATATGAAAAAATCGTTATAGATCACAAAATTACAGTTATTACCAAAAAAATATTGCATAACTAAAAATAAAAAAAAAATTAATTGTTCTGCCAAATTATGATTAAGGTTTTCTTTCGCTGTTATTGCCGCTCATAAATGAGCAATTACTAGATTCAGTGCCGTATATGATGCAATAACTATGAATTTAGTTTAGCTACCACTACCTTAATACATAATATCCTGGTGTGCCCAGTTAGGCCGAAGTAAGTAAATGCTAGAGAAGGAGACGTAGGGTGAAATAATCTTTACATATAATAGGTTGGGGAAAAAGTCTTTTCGCATTATAGTATGTATGAACTTGTAATAAAATCTCTTTGGCTATACTATTTGTATCTGGCTGGTTTTGGTATCATTAAAAGTTTTAATTTTAAAGAAGATAATTCTAAATTGAAATTAGGAAAATTTTTATTTGTTTTTCATACTGTGAAGATGAGTGAATCTAAAGAAGAAATTCGATACATTTCGATTTATGATGTTTTGAATTTTCTTAAAAAGTGCGAAGAAACTTTTTTCCCAACCTAATATAAAACAGAAATAATACTTAACTTGGCTTTAGGGTTACATTATGTACTGTCTTTAAGATCAGTGAAACCAAAAACCTAATAGTTTTTTACGTAAACCACTGCCATAGTTTTTACTGAAATAAATCAGATACGGAGCCATCACATGCAAAATTGAAATCATGTGACTGCTGTCACATGGTACAGTTTGTTTGATACGCGTCATATATAGCGTAGGTACTTTGCGCGTGTCGGTCTTCTATCTTCAATAGGGTTGTCATAAGTAAACACTTAGAATGTTTTGAATTCGTTTGTATGGAAAAATAAATATGCTTTTCTCTTTTGATTAATGAAATATACTTATGCATCCTTCAACATTATTTCGTAATTCGATTACTCGTTGTATATAATTATATAAATTGCTGTTCGTTAGTCTCAATAAAACTCGAGAACGGACGGGCCGATTTGGCTTTACTTAGATCAAATATTCGTGAAGTCTAGGTTAGGTTTAAACTGTTCTGTACGTGTGTTTGTCACCTAGAACCTCCTAAACAGCTGGCCCGATATTGATGTAATTTTGTATGTTTATAATAAATAAATAAAGAAATTATATATATTATATTTCAATGGGCTCAACAAATAAATAAATAAAATGACTTACAAAATAGACGAGCAGAAGGAGAGAAGGCCGAACGAGATGATCTCCGGTGCGAGGCTAGCTAGCACGGAGAAGACCGCAGATACCATCATGGAGATAAGCATGACGAAGCGCCTTCCGCGGGTGTCCGCCAGCCATCCCCAGAAGTACGATGTCAGGATTATAGCTGAATAAAAATGACTGGTTTTAAAAAACTTTCCCAAACAGCATAGGAATAAGAAAGGATATGCATCAATGAACTATTGATTAGGTTATGAAAATTAAACTTAATTTGCTATAGTCCGCCAAAAGCAGGAGAATCGGATTCGGAGGATTGAAGAAATTATAAATTACACCATACAGATTCGCCTGCTTTTGGCGGACAATAGCAGATTAAGCTTAATTTTCATGATGTATCATGGATTTCCGCAAAGTAACGCCTGCTTCTATCCAATATTATGCAGGTTATAATGGCGCATATTATTATATTATTTAAACAGGATAATTGAACAGGCAAAATGGCAGCAAATTTAATTTGTGCCAAAAGTTAAAAGAGCACCAGGTGGGCGTATGAACCTTGTGTTGCTGACTTGATAATAGGATTTGAGGAACGAAACAAGTGATGCCCTGTCAGTCGGTAAGAAAAAAATATGACATAGGTTATTCATGGTATTTAAAAGATGGCGCCGATAATTTTTTTGCTAAAATTAATTAAAGAAAAGAAAGAAAGAAAGAAAAATCGTATTTATTGTCACACATTTGTGTAAAATGTTACATTTGTGAAATAAAATAATTGTTTAAGTATAAAAATTAAAAAAAAAAAAAATGTGTGACAAAGGAGCTGGCTCAGTATAGCTGCAAACTAAAACGCGCAGCACTGGTTTTCAGCCAGCCCCATTATCTTCGTCGTCACTGAATCCTCGCAACTAAACAATAACAAAATAATCATAAAAAAGAACAATAACAAAGAATATAATATATAAACAAACAAAAGATATTTTTCATTAAAACAAACTTATTTACATCGAGAAATACAAAATCATCAAAGAGGTAAATAATAAACAAAATCAAAAATTATGAAATTAATAAACATGAAAAACTAAAAAAAAGAAAAAACTAAAAATCTAAAATCAAAAATTAAATGTAATGTGAGTGTCTTTTATGTGAATAAAGGAAAAATTTATATAAAGGTACTAAAAGGTGGGAAAAGTAATAATTTGTTATTTTTTATTTATTTATTTTTTATTTACTGGTGGTTATTGAGATTTTTTGTACAATAATTTAAAGAATTTTTTAACTCTATTTGTAGACGTTACTTGTTTGCGTAGGGGAGGAGGGATGTCATTCCAAATTTTTGATGCTGAATACTTAAAACAACCTTTATAACCAGAAGTTCTATGTGTCGGAATGAGAATGCAATTGCCTTCTTTTCTTCGTGTACTCCGCTCTTGTGAGTCTCTTACCCAATCCAATTTTTCATATAAATACAAAGGCCTTTTGTGTGTAGCAATCTTATGGACTAGGCATGTCAGATGTAGCTTTCTTCTGAACTCCATTTTTAGAATTTGGTTTTTGTTTAAGTACGGTGTAACATGTTCTTTCTTCTTAATATTGAAACAAAACCTTACACAAGCATTTTGGACTCGCTGAATATTTTTTTTTGTTTTTTGGAATAGACGTGGCCCATAAACAGTGTCACAATAGTTAAATGATGATAATACTAAGGATTCCACAAGAACTCTTCTCACCTTCTCTGACAGATACTTTCTTATGCCATAAAGAACTTTAAGTCTGTAAAAAGCATTTTTTATTTTATTTTTAACATGTTCAGCGTATCTCAAATCTTCGTCCATTAACAATCCTAGATTCCTAACACAATCAACTCTTTCTATATTTTTACCATCAACAATTAAAGGTTTTAAATTTTGTTTCACTTTCAGACGTTGGTGTTTAGTGCCAAAAATAATGAATTTAGATTTAAGCGGATTAAGGATGAGACCATGATTTTTGGCCCAGTCTCCAACAGCCTTTAGATCTTCATTTATTAAATTTATAGCTGTGCGTGTATGCTGAGGGTCAAAAGAATAATAAATTTGGGTGTCATCAGCATATAAGTGTACTTTACAGTGTAAAGGTGTTTGTTCGCAGATAGTAACGAATGTGGAAAAGTTTAATTATCTCCTTTCCTGCGCATTATGGTAAAGAATTGGCGGAACGGGACTTTATAAAACTTTACAGTATATACCAATTTTAAATTTATTTTAATTTTTTTTACAACTTTACAATTATTAATTGTTGACTTACGATGAATTGTTAAGAACATAACTTAACCATTATTCAGTGTAACATCTCCTGAAGAGCGAAACGTGCGTAAAGGGTACATTGCCGAAGATCTGTTTGGTGTGGAGCATAAAGATTGATGAAATTATAAATTACACCATAAAGATTCCCCTGCTTTTCGCGGAGTATAGCAAATTAAGCTTAATTTGAATAATATATCATGGAATTCCATAAAGTAACGCCTGCTTCTATCCAATATGTATTCTGATCTGCTGTCACAACACGAAACACCGTAGACTATCTGATCTCGTTACCTAGGAAGGGTATAGCCGCGAGCCACCCCCGCTGGCCCAGGGTGAGGTGCAGGTCGCACTGCGCGGCCGGCAGCACGTAGCCCATCACCAGGCTCTGCATTATCACCCCCATCAGTACCAGCCCGCTCAGCAGCATATGCAGGATGTTGTAGATTCCGAATCCTGCAAATGACCATACAGTTATTTCTTGGCATGAGTGTTCGGCAGTGGCGTACACTCTATGATATGAGCGGGTATGCACAGGGTATGCAGATGATATAAAATGAAGAAAATCTCCAGTACGAGTTATAAAAAGCGTACCCTTAAATATTTATAACTGTAACTGTAGATTTTCTTGTGCATACCCTCTGTGCACGCCACTGGTGTTCGGTGATAGCATAGTGGTTTAGACTTCTGTCTCCTTCTAGTGTTGGGGAGAAAGGGCGGGGAGGGGTTAAATAATAACAGTCTACTGCTGGACTAAGGGCGTCTCCCTTTTCTCTCTCCTTTATATTCCCTCACCTCGTAAGAAACTCGCGGGAAGAAAAGGGATTGTCACCACTGTATTCTGACACCACACAGCAGGCATTTGCATGTGATCACTTTTAAACCAATCTTAAAACTAAACTTGTAATAGTGGAATAATAGAGTAAACTAATAATAGTGCGAATTCTGGTGTACATAAAACTCAATACAATTTATTTATTTAAATTGCTTTCACGTAAATAAAGCCCCAATAGGACATTGCAATATGTTATTTTTTTAACTCTCTAAAAATAGTACCATCGCTTTCATTGCGTTCTTTGGCGTAGAGTAGCACCATCTTAGGACTTCTCAATTTAATTTAAAGCGGTAATAGCATAGTGATATAATAAATTAATAATTTAAGTACATATGTTTAATTTAATATTATTGTAAAAGTATACCAACCATACAATCAATATATTAATGTTAATTAAATTTAAAAGTATTAAAATGCTTATTCGTATGTATGAAATGACATTGTGGAATTAAAGGCTATTTTATTTTAATAGCATACTGTGTAGGCCTGCAGTTTTCCTATGTGGTGGACCGAGTTGGATCTCCGCCAGGGATCTCTAACTTTTCTAGAGTAAGGTGCATTTTAAGCAATTAATTATCGCTTGTTTTAATGATAAAGGAAATTGTCGTGAGTAAACATACATGCACGGAATTAAGGACATACAAAACTTTAATAGGCTTTTGTTTCTTGAACAAACGGTTAGTCACTTGATACCATTTAGCTGTTGACAGTTATTTTACCTCTAATGTTCTAAACGTTTACCACAAAATGGGAAATATTTGTGATCAAGCATTATTCCGCGGATGTAAAGTGAGACGTGCGATGGGCGTTTTCACTGTTTTTGGACACAATGCTTGCATACAATAGGCCAAATGAGGATTTTGTATGTTCTTAATTATGCGCGTGAGAGTTTACAGAAAGACACATTTGACACTTGGTCAGTGTGGTGGACGACGTGATGACCTTTCTCATTCTGAGAGGAGGTTCATACAATCTATAGAGCTGGTTGGACATGGATAAGATTTTAGGACACGACGCGACGTTGCAATTTGCAATTTTTTTTATTGATTTCTAGAAGTCATCGGATTCAGTCCGAAATGTTTATATATTTTTTAAATCTTTTTCCCTATTTTAAGGAAATTTCAGTAGAAATAAGTAATAGTATCTGGTTAGTTTTTGATGATTTCTAGAATTCGTCGGATTCATTATGAATGAAATTTTATACATTTTTTAAATGTTTTCCCCATACATGGAGTAAATGCCAGCCTAAATGAGTAATAGTACCCAAGTAGTTCTTGATGATTTCCAGAAGTCGTCGGATTCGGTATAAATTAAATTTTAAATATTTTTTTAATGTTTTTCCTTATACATGGAGGAAATGTCATTATAAAAAGTAATTGAACCTAATTAGTTTTTGTTGCTTTCTAGAAGTCTTCGGATTCAGTATAAATTAAATTTTACATATTTTTTTAAGCCTCTTTGCCCCTACACTTGTTCGTTACGACATATCATTACAACTTTTAAATTTCTTTGCTTTTCTTTAGAATAATATGCATGTTTACTACATATTAGACGGCCAAATGGCGTAGTGGGCAGCGACCCTGCTTTCTGAGTCCAAGGCCGTGGGTTCGATTCCCACAACTGGAAAATGTTTGTGTGATGAACATGAAAGTTTTTCGTGTCTGTGTGTTCATATATATTATAAGTTTTTATGTATATTACCTATTCATAAAAATATTCATCAGTCATCTTAGTACCCATAACATAAGCTACGCTTACTTTGGGGCTAGATGGCGATGTGTGTATTGTCGTAGTATATTTATTTATTTATTTATTTATTTATGTAAACCTTCATATTGAATCACTCATTTATTGCTAAAAACTGCATTAAAATCCGTTGCAAACAGCGGAAGCCACTACTTTAGAAGATGAGAAGTAATCGTAGAAAGGATGCGTAGAAACGATGATCAGAATCAATACTCAATACTTTCATCACGACGCGTTTCTTTAGAGAAATTAAAAATGTTATGAACATTAACTCATAAAGGGAGCAATAAATTACATAATTCACAGTAACATTTGTTCTTATCTTGTTCATTATTGCGATGTTTTTTACCGTCGATGTCTTTACCAGTAGTATAACTTATTGACATACAGGATGTTAGGTTATTTCGAGGGCGAGAGACACTAGGACTATATGAATAATTACTTATATTTATTAAATTATTTACATAAAAATTCAATATCTAATCTTCTTAAAATAAGTGAAATCGAGTTAAAAATAGGTAGTTACGTAATCAACATTACAATAAATAAATATATTGATTGCGTCCATCGCCATCTAGCTCCGAAGTAAGTGTAACTTGTGATATGGGTACTTAGATGACTGATCAATATTTTTATGAAAAGTATACATAAAACTTTGAATTTACATATACAGTTATACACAGTCTACTAAAATTCATGCTCATCAAACAAACAGTTTCCAGTGGTGGGATCGAATCCACGGCTTAGGACTCAGAAAGCAGAGTCGCTTCAAACTGCGCCTATCGGCCGTCAAAATAATACTAGCTGTTGTCCGCGTTTTTTCAAATCCCGTGGGAACCGTTTGTAAGATAAAAAGTAGCATATGTTACTCTCCGTCCTTTCAACTAACTGTATGCTTTGTTAGGGTGTGAAGGAAGAACAAGCAAAAGAACCAAATTTTGACTTTTATAATATTACTTACTTACTCTGTGGCTTTAAAGGAACACCGATTAGGCGGTTTCGCAAACATAAGTAGGCAATCCGACTAATAAAAAATATTTTGTGAAAACTTGCCTATAGCCTAGTAGCAAGGAAGACAAATCCTAGCAATGTCAGTAATTCGACGCAGAAGAAGTTGCTATCCGCTAGTATAATATAAGTAATGGCTCCTAAGTAAAAGATTCGATCAATAACAAAAAAATCAGGTCTACTATTCGCCAGACATCCTGTAGATACGTGTTAACACTGTCGATGTTCGCGCTCCTTTATTATCTTTTCCATGTATGATCTCTTATTATTATCAATAAGATTTACCTCTTATGTAATAAATTCATACTCATATAACGATAACTATGTCTATAACATATAACATATTTGTTCTCGCTTATGTTGTCATAATAATAAAGTTGCCTGGCAGAGATCGCTTCTAAGCGATAAGGCCGCCTTTTGTATTCTACTCCAGTCTTTGTGTTCGTCATTTATATTCCTAACTGTAGTAGGTGTACAATAGAATTTCAATAAAATAAATAAATAAAATAACACATTAATTATTATATGTCTGCTCCAACAATGAGCAGGGGTTAAGGCCGTAGTCCACCACGGTGGCCCATTGCGGATTGCTGGACTTCACACACCTTTAAAGTATATTATGGAGGTATGCAGGTTTCCTCACGATGTTTTCCTTCACCGTTGAAGTAAGTGATTTTTTAATTACGTAAAACATACATAGCTTAGAAAAGTTAGAGGTGCGTGCTGGTATTCGATTGTATGACGTGTAAAATAAATACCAATTACCGATTATGATTTTACTCGCGATGTCTTTTTGTTTGTTTGTTCAATATGTTCCGTACAAGCACTAAGTTCCTGATTGAACTTGGCACATAACAAATAGGATACAATCCCCAGGATACAAGATAATATTTGATATTGTAGACCGGTAAACGCAGCGTAGGTCGGCCCCAAACGAGGTGGACAGATGACATCAGGAAAGTAGCTGGGAGCCGTTGGAGGCAAGCGGCCCAGGACCGTGCATTATGGAACTCCCTACAAAAGACCTATGTCCAGCAGTGGACGTCAATTGGTTGAGATGATAATGATGATCCTGGGGATGACCTGGAGACATAGGGTAACTTTTTCCGGATATTTAAAAACAACCTTTATCTTCTATGAAATAAGATTCCAAAAAAGTAATTCACTATAGGTGAGCCCTTGAGAGATGATGCAGTCTAAGATAATAGAGGGTTTAGCTGTTAGGGAGTATGGTAGACATACCCCCTAATCGGTTTTTACGCGACATAGCACCGGAACACTAAATCGCTTAGCGGCACGTATTTGTTTGTAGGATGGTAACTAGCCACGGCCAAAGCCTCCCACTAGACCAGACCAGAAAAAAATCATTCATCACAGCGCTCACCGTTGCACCAGGGAGATCGAAAGTGTTATTATGTAAGTAAACAATAAGTTGCCGTAATGTTATTGTAAAAGTTAAATATTGAAATATTATTTTTGGTTTTTTGGTTTTTTTCATATACTTTACTTTAGTCATCGGCAAAGTCAAAACTATTTTCAGATAAGTCAGTAAAGCAATTTTCATGAGTACATGTTATTCTTCGATACTTAAATTATGAAAGAATTTATACAAATCTTTCCGTCCCTGACAGTGAACTTATGTGACCCTGACTCCGATATATCTGCATAGACCGTTCATTCTTGTCGACTAACAAAAAATACGGAATAAAAGGACACAAGCCTACATAAAAAAGGTACAAACTAAAGGTAAACTAATTAAAAAACCGGTTCACATCAAATCATTATGAATTTTTCGCCCTTTGTAGCTCATAATATATCTACGTACTTATCTAATTCGATATGCTAATTACAAAAACTAGTTTACTTTGTTTATTCCCTTTGTGTGCGTACTTAACTTAACAAGTATAATGTTATTTTTTTTACTGGATTCCTAAACATTTTTTCTCTTTTCCAAAGACGTATTGAAACCTTTAAAATAAAAATAAGTAAATATACTACGACAGTACACACATCGCTATCTAACCCCAAAGTAAGCTACGCTCGAAGACCGGAGTATCTCTACGCGATCAAATCAGAAATGTGGTGGAGATTCGTAGAAGTACCAGAGTTGCTGACATAGCTCAACGAGTCGCGAAGCTGAAGTGGCAATGGGCCGGGCACATAGTTCGGAGAAAGGTTCGTTGTGGTCCCAAGGTGCTGGAATGGCAGCCCCGAACTGGTAAGCGTAGCGTTGGTCGACCCCCAACGAGGTGGACAGACGACATAAAGCGCGTCGCAGGTAGCCGCTTGATCCAAGCGGCAGAGAACCGTGGAATTTGGAACTCCCTACAAAAGACCTATGTCCATCAGTGGACTAAGATGACTGATGAATATTTTCATGAATATTACAAATAAATCATCATCGCCTGAGAATTGAGGAGGATCGGTTTCGGACCGTAACGTGCGGATGTGTGCCCTGCGAATTTGCCCTTTTGATTTCCTATTAAAAAAAACCGAAGTATTTCTTTATTGAAGTTATACTTCTTTAACGGCATTAGGAAAATTTCATAAGAGTGAGGAATATTTCATTACATCGTATACGATACGATGTAACGAAATACGCGCACACATGGTTACACGATTTTAACAGGATGAAGGTAGTTGCGAAACCTAGTGAGAGGGGAATACATCTTCCGCAAGCTCACTTTTTACGATGCGCGCGCACACCGTCACATTTTACCAACACCCTGAAGTTAGCTAAAGTCAACAATTTAGTTTTTCAAAAAAAGGTTTGACAGTTTACACTTTAAATTGTACAAAAATCTTAAATTTTAATGTTCAACGACACTTGGTGGTCCGATAATGTGATAACTAGACAATACTTTTAATTATTTAAATACCTTTTTTCTATTGTTAGTGTCGTTTTCTCTACATACGTAGAATAAGGCGTGAGATAATAAATTTTCAAAGATTTTTATCGTGTTACGCCACAGAAGTATAATTTCTAACGCGTGTCCTATGCACACGCCCTATGTATGTTTCCTATGTACAGACACGTTTTGATTTTTAAGTCGTGAAATTAAACATTACTGCTTTAAGCCGTGGAAGTAATCCCCTAGAGCAGATAATAATCTGTGCGCACCTACTGGGGTTTCCCAAAGCAAAATATTATCATACGCAAATAGCATACTAAATATTATTGTAGCGAACGTAAATAACGCACTAAGCGGCTTCTAAGCTTAATAATACTTAGAACAACAACGAAGACGCAAAACAAGATTAATTTAAATAAGAGCAAACACTTCAATCTACTATACATATTTATTTTAACACGAGCAATAAGTAATACCTATGAGGCTATGACATGTTTCATAATACGTCATAGGAATAATTTCTCTGCATCTGTATTTTTCACTGACCTCTATTATACTTTTTGTGTTATAGAGATCAATGAAATACATGGTTGTATGGCTTAGCAAGATGGGCTGATCCGTGAAGAAGCTCTTAAAAATAAGTTGAAGGAAGTCTTTCACTGACCGACAGTTATTTGTCAATGTGATTTCTCATTACACTACAAGTTTTTGACGACCTCTCTGGCGCATTGGTGAGCGCTGTGAATTTAAAGAGGAGATCCCGGATTCGATTTTCAGCAGGGGCAATTTGGGAATGTATAATTTCTGAATTTGCTTTGTGGGAGGCTTCGGCCGTGGCTAGCTACCACCTTGCCGACAAAGACGTGCCGCTTATCGTTTTAGTGTTCCAGTGCGATGTCGCATAGAAACGGATTAGCTAGTTAGATTACATAATGGGAATCGAACCCACAGCCTTGGACTCGGAAAGCAGAGTCGCTGCCCACTGCGCCAATCAGCTGTATGTGATGATGCAGGCTTAGATGTTAACGGGCTAACCTGTTCGGGGGTATTGCAGATATATTAGAACCGTACCCATAATCGGTTTCGGTCCGACCCAGATCAGACCAGAGAAAATCCAGAAATGATAAATTCCCCAATTACCCCTGTCGAGAATAGAACCCGGGCACTCCCACATAAAATCACAACGCTATCGCTGCGCCAGGAAGGTCGTCGAGGTATCCTTAACCAGTGATAATATATTGTGTTGATCATAAAGCGTAGCACCAACATTTTTTTGGCGATTACAATGTCGTCTCTAGTTACCAAGTTTATTATTAACCGAAGGTGCATGTAGATATTTTATTACACAATAGGCCCCTTCACCTACAGGACAGAACAATGACAAAAACCAATCGATAAGTAAAAAATATATAAAGCGGATCTCATATAGTAAAATAGCAAGCTGATGTAGACCGACAGCTAAGACGGAATTTTCAACAATATAGAAATAGGTACTTAAAATAACATAGGTAAGAAATTATATTCTGCAGTTATACAGGATTGGTACCGTTGATAGCGCATTGGGTATTCTCGACCGCTCTTTCGAGGGGTCAATTTCGAATCCCAGCAAACACCTCTAACCTTTTTAAGTTATGTGCGTTCAAAGTAATTAAAATATCATTTCGTTCAACGGTGAAGGAAAACATCATGAGGAAACCCGATACCTGAGAGTTCTCCATAATGTTTTCAAAGGTGTGTGGATTCCACCAATCCGCACTGGGCCAGTGTGGTGGCCTGCCTTAACCCGTTCTCATTGTGGGAGAAGACCCGTGCTCTGTAGTGGACCGGTAATGGGTTTTTGTGAATATGGTTATGATGATACAGGATTGTGTACAGAAGAGTTTTTAATGGAGTTAGGAACAGATTGGATCTAAGCAGGCGTTACTTATGTTTATGAATTCTTTTATTTTGTATTAGGGTACCCAGCCCGCTTCGCCGGGCTAGATTTTGCTTTATTTTATTTAAACAATAAACTTACATCATTAAATTTTTAATTTAAGTCTCATAATATATTAAATCATTTATTTCTCGAGCGGGTGAAGATCATTATCTACACCCATGTACACCCAACAATAGAATATCATCATAGTAAATAAAAGCTATATTTGACAGTTTGACAGTTCATAAGTAGGAGTGCTCTGATCGTCACCAAACTTTACAGGATTACTCGCCAGGTCAATCTGGAGATTCCCTGAAAGTTTCATTGAAATCGGTCCAGCCGTTTCGGAGCCTATACGGAACATACCTACACAATTTCTCTTTTAAATATATATAGACTAAAACAAAATAAAATAATGATAGTATTAGATAAAGAACCTAATGCTACTATAGTCCTTCTCGCTCTGAATGTAGGTGTTGCCAGAAGAACTTATTTCCTAATTTTGAGGGTAAAATGAAATTTTCCGTCAAGCTGAATGTTTTGTAAGAAAGTCCTATTTATTAACCATATGATTTTAAGAAAATTAATTTCTTGATATTAGGTAATTGAATTACAAGCAAAAGCTATCACTGTCTTGATCCTTTATCTGAACAGGATGTGTACAACTGACACCGACAGTTTTAAGTAAAGACGACTGGATGGAAACTGGTCTGAAAGTTTTAAACAATGACAGCTTATCTTACTCGGTGAAATAATGAACAAAAATATTTGTTTCTTTTCAAATTAATGACGTTTATTTTATTTCTTAAGCTCAAGATAAACAGTTGTCAACCAAAAGTTCAAAAACCTGAATGCTTTGAAGACGATGCATTTAAGTTAGTGCCGAGTAAACCAAGCAGAAGTTTTGCTACAGTTCTCATAGTTCTCTATCCTCGCACGGGTCTCCTCCCACAATGAGAAGGGGTTAAGGCCGAATTCCGCAGTGCGGATTGGTTGACTCCACCTTAAAGAACATTGTGGAGAACTCTCAGGCATGCAGATGTTTTCCTGCACCGTTGAAGCGAGTGATATTTTAATTGCTAAAAACGCACATAACTCACAAAAGTAAGAGGTGCGTGCTGGGATTCAAACTCGCCCTCCGTAAGTGAAGTCGAAGTCCTACCTACTGGGCTAACACCCCTCGTATAACTTAAAACGTCTATTTTAAAATAGGCCTATCACAGAATAGTTTCGTTCGTTGTTTAAAACACTGCCCAATCTAAGAAGACTCAAAAAAACTCGAACTCGCTAATTCTCTTCTATTACCTATTTTAGACTATGCTGACATTTGCTACTTGGATTTATTAGAGACCATGCTCGATAAACTGGACAGGCTGCAGAACGTATGTATACGGTTTATCTTTGGTATACGTATGTTTGATCATGTGTCCGAGTATCGTTCTCGGTTAAACTGGCTACCAATTCGATCACGTAGGAACTTGCACGCTCTTTGTCTTTTATATTCTATTTTATTTTATCCTCAGACGCCACCATATTTAAAAGAGCGATTCAACTTTCTTGGTAGCAATGTTCAGTGCTATTTGAGGGCTAAGGATGACAACAGGTTGCATGTTCCTGCACTGGCAGGAACATGCAACCTGTTCCATACGCATTCCATACGCATGCGAGTGACTGCACTCGCATGCGTATGGAAATTCTTTTACAGTCAAGGTGGTTATACTCTGGAATGGATACTCCGTTTCCATACTCCTTTTCTTCTTTCCTTAAGGGTTGTCTGTTGTTGTTGTTGTTGTCTTTGCGCATTTTTATTCTTCTTATGTTTATGTTTTCAATTTATATTATAAATTGTGTGCAATAAAGAATTTATCTATCTATCTATCTATATCGAAAAAGAAGTAGAGCTTTTTACACGCTTTTATATTAGTCTCACTTGTACTGTTTTTGTCCTTTTATTTTGACCCTCTTCGTACGGTCCAATTTCGTTGAAATTTTGTAGATATGTATATCTCGGACTGATGACACAAACTTAATAATATTATTCCATTTTTCAATTTGCAAAATAAGTTTTTAATTCCATAAGGCAGGAATGATAATCATTTTAATTTCCAACCATTATCTTTAACCGATTTCTTTAATATTTATAAATTTGACGGTGAAAGGGTTACCGCTTAAATAATAGTTTAAGAAACAATAAAATAAAACACGGTGCTATAAATAAACTAAACTAGAAGGTACAAATTATTTTGGTTTTTGTAACATAGCGTGTTTTTTAGGTTATGAAATAGTTTCATAACCTACCGGACGAGCTATGGCAAAAATGAATAGTCATTTTTGCCATAGCTCGTCCGGGGAAGTACCTGCTACAGCCATGCTTTTATAACTAACTTGCAATAGTTTAGTAAATGGTATGTGAACCATTAGTTAGGTACTTCTACATAGCACATGCAAGTCGCTAATGTTTCATCGTTTAATCCTTTTATATTACTCGATAAGATATTGGAACCCTGCGTAGTGCTTATCGGTCATTCAGCTAGTTAATATTTATAACGTCGTGATGCGGAAAAATTTAATGCAAAAATAATGTAATAAAGCAATAAATTGTTTTATCCTTCGATGAAAAATTCTCTAGAATTTTTCAAGCCAACACTCGGTCATCGCTTTTTACATTTACTTTGTTGCTATGTGGATAAATTTGGCGAAACACTACGTTGTACCTTACGTTGTACCCACGTTACTCATGAGCTTTTTACGCCATCGTATTGTTTGCCTGGAACAGATCGCTATGCAGCGATCACAATTCAAGACACTGAAAAACATTCATACTCATCACACAAACATTTTCCAGTTGTGGGAATCGAACCCACGGCCTTGGACTCAGAAAGCAGGGTCGCTGCAAACTGCGCCAATCGGCCGTCAACGTTATTTATTTTTATAATTAATTAATTAATAAATTTTTCGTTGGTTCATCAACGAATGAATGCTCGTTCAAGAAACGACTTCTTACTCATAGATTAAGGTAATATTCCACGAAAGAATCCACGGGGGGGCAGCGTGTCTGCAGGGGGTCAGACCGATAGCGATGCGCTTTTATTGCTCTAATCTGACACCAGGTCGCGTTAATCGTCAATAAAGATATAAACCGTCTGTTTTGATGTCATCTATTTATTTAATAGAACGTTTGGGGGCAAAAGTCATAAGTAATGGTTGACCATTTCGATTAGATTAATAATTTGGCATAATTGGGTGATTCGGATGATATTTTAAGAACGTACGAGTATATATGTGAGTGACATATTTAATGTTATAAATAACCGTCATCATCAGCATCATACAAACCCATTAATGGCCCACGGAGAGGGGTTTAAGGCCGTAGTCTACCTGGCCCAGTGCGGATTGGTGGACTTCACACACCTTTGAGAACATTATAGAGAAACTCTCAGGTATGCAGGTTTCCTCACGATGTGTTCCTTCACCGTTTAATCAAGTGATATTTTAATTGCTTAAACGTACGTAATTTAGAAAGTTAGAAGTGCGTGCTGGGATTCGAAGTCGCACCCCCGAAAGTGAAGTCGAAGAAGTTTAAAATAAAAATAACAGTGAAGTTAAAAGTCAACATGGCGGCCACTAGACGTCATATTGGGAAAAAAACTTCAAAAAACGTAGCCAAACATAAGCGTAGCGTCCAGTAGGTTATGGATTATCTATGTCTAATACCGGTTTCCGTAATTTGTTTGCATATATTTCTTTAATTAATGTTTGTCTACAGTTACTTAGATTATTTTTTTAATGAGTCATTTTATAAATTAAGCTTTTTATGATTGATGATTTCCATTTAAAAATTCAAATTCAAAATACAAATTCATTTATTTCAAGTTGGCCTAGTTTATAAGCACTTCTGAAACGTCAAGTCAGAATTTGAAATTAACTGTAAAATTAACATGTTTACAAATATCCACGAATACAATTGGCTGATTAGCGAAATTATCATTGATTATATCGGAATTTTTTTTTCGGATTTCGGATTATATTGGGCGTTAGTCTATTTTAATTATTTAGTTGTCGCGACCATACAGGGTGTCTCAAATAACGTTGAAAGCATTTCTGGCTAGGAAAACTAGTACTAGTAGTAACTATACTAGCTGTCCCGGCGAGCTTCGTAACGCGGGTAATTTTTTTTATTTTTATGAATGTTATATTTTAATACTAATTATCCTATTCCGGTCTAAGAGGAATCCAAAAAATAAAATATCATAAAAATTGGTCCAGCCGTTCTTTAGTTATAAATGGTAACTAACACAACATTCTTTTACATATATAGATTATTTAAAATGTACCACCGTTGGCCATATGGATAGAGATATATTACAAGACTATTATATTTATTTCTTAATATTTTTTTATATGTTTAGAAGAGTAAGCGGTGATAACCCCGTGGGTAGGACTTCGACTTAACCTTCGGGGGAGCAATTTCAAATCCCGGCACGCACCTCAAACTCTTCTAAGTCATGTGAGATTACGTTTTAAGCAATTAAAATATCACTTGCTGCAACGGTGAAGAAAAACGTCGTATGGAAACCTGCATAAATAATGTTATAAATAAATAAATGTTCTCAAAGGTGTGTGAAGTCCACCAATCCGCTCTGCGCCAGCGTGGTGGACTACAGCATTGTGGGAGGAGACCATGCAATGTACATGTGATATTATTTTCATATGAAACCAAACTCGATACATTGGTCTCGTATTTTCTTTACGTGACCTTTGCTATCTATGACTGCCACATCCGCCATATTGTGTGTGTTTGCGGAACACTTTCTATTATTCAATTTTGTTTAATGAACATATTTACATAAAATGTAGCCGATAGACCTGTGAACGCTAGCGTGAAACATAGAAGAAAACCTGCATCGACCGTTAAATATTAACCTTTCATTACTCCACATTATTCAGCTAAAAACTTCAATTGATTCGTTCAAGGAAGAGAGTTCTCTTACTTAGCGCAACTCAATTGGTGGTACGCTCAAGGCCAACGCGTATTGACTGTAGACTGATATTAATGATATGGCCTTGGTGGAATTAGATTGTTTCGGAACCCCCTGGAGCTATACTCGACTTGGAGTGCTTTGATGGCCTCATTATTATAATTAATTAGCTATCATTACCAACTCACATTAGATAACCTAAAATATTAATAACTACAGTCTATAGTATTTTTATATTAGTTAAGAACCTGTGAGTGTTGTACTCACGCACTATAAAAAAAGTTGTCGTTGGAATTACTGGCATGTGAGGCTTAACAACCCGTGCCCTGTGATGGGCCGGTAAAGAGTTGATATTAAAGTCAAAGTCAAAGTCAAAAACAATATCAGGGTGCAATACAATAATGCTTTTCGTATCTTGATGAAGTTGCCAAGGTACTGCAGCGCGTCGGACATGTTCGCTAGGGCCAGAGTACCGGATTTCTTTGCGATCATGAGATCGCGTATCGCAACATTTTGGAGTCGTTTGCGAGCCTCCGATAATGGAATCCTAAGCACGTTGGCAGAGGGTCTGGACTGCTCGATTTTCGAGCACCGGCTTTCGGTGCAACATGAGGCGAATAGAAAATAAACTGTAGTGATTTTGTAAAGGTTAGGTATAAGATAACCCATAAACTATGACGAATTATGTAATTATTATGACGGACGTGAGTTTGCAATATTTTTATATATTGCAATACTGTAACTTATTATTATTATTTTGTTATTTAATTTATCTTTTTATATTCTAATAACTGGGTTTATACCTTTCAATAAAGATAATAATTATTATAATTATTTATTCATGTTTTAATATATTAATAATATACTACGACAATACACACATCGCCACCTAGCCCCAAAGTAAGCGTAGCTTGTGTTATGGGTACGAAGATGACTGATGAATATTTTTATGAATTATATATACATAAATACTTAGAAAATACATATAAACACCCAGACACTGAAAAACACTTAATGCTCATCACACAAACATTTTCCAGTTGTGGGAATCGAGCCCACGGCCTTGGACTCAGAAAGCAGGGTCGCTGCCCACTGCGCCAGTCGGCCGTCAGATGTTGGCCCATAGGTGGCACTTTTGATGCGTACTTTACATGAGATTCATTCGTTCGGAAAATACGGACACTCACACAGAGACGTCAAACTAATAACGCCCTTACATTTCTCCCTTCAGTTAAATAAAGTAGTAATATTTTCACAATGCCACCATGATTTATGCTTTGGCAATATTTAAATTTTTTCCTTGTAGACCGTCCGCAATTGCCAATTAAATGGTAAATAGGTAGCTATTAAATATTGTTGATCAATTGATTATTGGAAAACAGATGAAAGCCGCAAACAATAATTCAATTGAATTGTATTATTATTGTCAATACAACAAATTAATTTAATTAAGTGGTAGTTAGATACTATTGCAGTTTTATTAGCAATGGCTTACCTGCGATTTAATTTAAGGATAATAATAAATGGTAGTGTGATTAATTTATTAATTATGGAACGCAAAACACGTGGAATCCTTGATTAATCTTTATACTACTGCTATTAGTTATCTTAATATATATAAATCTCCTGTCACGATGTTTGTCCGCGATGGACTCCTAAACTACTTAACCGATTTTAAATTAAATTGGCACACCGTGAGCAGTCTGGTCCAACTTAAGAGATAGGATAGCTTAGATATTTCATTATAGTCGCAATTTTATTTTATTGCAAATTATTTGTCTATAACTAATTGACAGTCACATGTACTCATTTAAGGCTTAGCGATACTGAATACGATAAAAACAAAATCAAACGCAGACGAAGTCGCGGGTAACAGCTAGTTTATAATATAAATATAGTCAGTATATATTTGAAAATTTAATGTAGGTTCATAAAAACATTTCTAAATTTGAGAAAAAATGTGACTGCAATAATTTAAACATCAGAAGTAAGAATAAACTTAACTTACAGTGCAATATACTAGGTTACAACGTTTAAAGGAAATTGCATACAATTCTACAATAAACTACCCATTGATATCTTGGAGATGTCTCTTAAAAAGTTCAAAGTTTGTATTAAACGTAAGCTTATAGAAAAGTGGTATTATAGTATAAAGGACTACGTAATCGATAAAAAAGCTTGGGTGTGAATTATTGCTCTAACCATGTTGCTCTTCTAATAATTTTAAATGACTTTGTGAGATCATGATAACAAAAAAAAAATACCCAGCTAAGTTTATCGTGGGCTACTTCTTAGACCAGGACGCGTTTGGAACCCTCGTAGCTTTAGTTTTAAGTTTACGAATGTGGCTATCGCCATCACTACCGTGTAATTCTTATGTACGCATCAAAAGTGCCACCTATGGGCCGGCCTACTTGAATAAATATATTTCTGACTTTGACTTTGACTTCGTCTATAATGTACATATTAACTACAAATTAGCCCTTGACAGCAATCTCACTAGCAGGGCTAGCACAGACAGAAGATAAAAATTATATCTCACGATGATCCTACCCCATCCCCCATATACCCCTAATATCCCCAACAAGGGATATAATTTACGTGCCTACGTGCTTAAGCACTGGAGCATGGAATAGGAGAAGTTTACCCCTTTTTAATATTACACGTAAACGAGTATTATTTGGATATTATTTCCACTTCTGCGCCAGTGCTCTGAGAGTTGATAAAGTTGTGGGAGAAGATACATTTTTATCCTTTCCCCTGGGATATCATTGTCTTCCGCCCATGCTAGCCGTGCGGATTAGTGATTACTAGGTATAGAAAAAAAACGTTACACCATCTCTTAGGTGATAACTTTTGGTGAACGGTTGATGATTGCCCAGGAATCCCCTTAGATTCATCATCATCAGCACGGGAGCACGGGAGCACGGGTATCCTGCCACAATGAGAATGGTCAAGGCTGCCACAATGAGAGGGGATCAAAGTTCAACTAGCTGGAACTGTGCATTTTTCCGGCATAAATAGTAGCCTATGTCCCTCTTCGGCCCATAAACTATCTCAATGCTAAAATTCACATCAATCCGATGCTCTGTTGCTGAGTTATTGATGGACTAACAAATACACAACAAATATCCGTGGATGTAATTCCCTTCCGATATTTGAGTCGTCTGAAGGACTACCTCTCTTTGAGAGATGGCATTTAAAGTAGATTCTTCATTATTGTTTTTAAATTATGTATTAAAATCTACTTATATATATTATGCGTGTAATATATTTATATATATTATGTATATTTTACATCTTATGTCTTTAATCGAGCAATTCTTATATATATATATATAATTGGAATCTCGGAATCGGCTCCAACGGTTTTCATGAAATTTATTATACAAGGGGTTTCGGGGGCGATAAATCGATCTAGCTAGGATTCAATTATATTGGAATCTCGGAATCATTTATATTGGACATACGACTATTTTTAAGACGACTCATTCGCGGACGAATATATCAACACTTGCTGTTAGTCGTGTCTACAAAGGTTCCCTGTAAGAGATTTCTTGCAGCAATAAGGCCTCCTTTGGATGTCTACATTGTTTACTGTATACTCCTTATTGTTTCTTTTCCTGTATGTTATATGTGCAATATAGTGTTTCTTCTTCTTCTACACTATCGCATTTATAATACTAGTATGGATTGGTAAGCAACTAGCAACACAGTTCTCACCTCATTTGCTGAGCAATTTGTTGCCATGTGGAGTATACTATAGCCAGCAATTAATAGCAATTGGCTGTAATAATCTTAACCTTAATGAAATGTCTCCGTGTGCCTATTTCATCTCTTATTGATTTGACTTCGCCGAAATCGCCGTATTCGAGACAGCATTACACATTACCTTGCTAGTATTTTTTTTAAAGTATAGCTCAACGGGTACATACTACGATAAAATTTTAGGATTTGTCGATATTTCGACTCAGTCGCATGGATCGTGGTCACGTGAGTCCTGTCGGGACCACGAGTCATGCAACTCGGTTGAAATATCGACAAATCCCAAAATATTATCGTGGTATCGCACCCGTTCAACTATATTTAAGAAATGTTGATTAACCACGAAAATGTTAGTTTAAAATCGCGTGTCATTTTATTGTTTACTTTGTTAGTTTGTCAGCACGGGCAGGAGAACTGTCCCCGGGGAGATAACTGTATCTCCCCAGGGAAAGGATAAAAAATGATCTTCTCCTAGCTTTATCAATTCTTAGAGCACTGGTGCACAAGGGGAAATAATATACAAATAATATATGTGTAATAATAAACAGGGATAAACTTCTCCTATTCTATTTTAGGTGGGCACGTTAATTATATCCCCTGTAAAGAGATATAATCGGGGGATATAATTTTTGTCTCCTGCCTGTGCTACGCCTGCTATACTCAGCTTATGGAGAACTCTATAACTTTATATTAACGGACTTACCAGTCATTAACATCGCCTCGTCGAGTGTTGCTATCGACGGATCGTTCTTCGCATTTTTATCCAGTTTTCCGTTAGCCGTCATGATGGCCTGAAACAATCAAAAAATTAAATATAAACACTCAAAACATATAGAAAATTGATAGTAGTATTTGATTGAGGTTGATGGCCTCATCTGGTAACAGGCTGGCTCATTTTTTGCGCATAGAATCAGCCTGGCTGTTCAACGTGGAACTGTAGATTATACAAGGGCATGTCGTTCACAGTAATTAGTTTTGTTATAAGTTTAATTGTAATTAAAACATTTATTTTAATCGTAGTTTTATTATATTTTAAACCATTCATGAATAATTCATGTGAAAGTGCCGTCTTAAATAAGGTTAATAACCGTAAAAAACTCTCAATAACCAATCGATAATATTAGTTCAGTGTTGTACTCAGTGAACTAAGAAAGAAAAATCATTTAATTACTATTTATAAAAAAAAATTAAAACAAACTCACACACACAAACACACACACATACACGCAATTATTCTGGTTTAAGATATTCACACACAATCGTGTGCATTATAAAGTCTCCGTTCTGTCGTCGATAAACCCATCTACAGACTTAGACCAAAACCTGCCACACTAACCAACGAAAACAAAGATTGCTTGCAGATAAGATATCCTTCTATTCAATTTTAAAAATAAAATTTATAATTAAAAACCTGGTTACAAAATAACACTCTAAAATTGAAATAGCATTATTGCTTTTTAAGATATCAAACAATTCAATATTTTAAATTAAAGAACGTGTTTGCATTTTAAAATATAGAATAAAAATAATCACCTAATTATTAAAAAAGTTTCGATCGTCTTGATATGAAAATAGGCCTACGGGGACCTACCGACGACCGTCCTCAATGCCTTAACTATAGTCAATGCAATGATCGAGCAAAGCAATAATTAATAATATCGCCCAGATGACGAATGATAATAATCTTTTTTACTAGCGCAAACTCACTCATGTCTGTTTGTTCAAGATTTTTTTAATGAAACAAATGACAAAGCGTTTGATGACTTTGTATTTGGTGCAGGCAGTCTTTAAATTTGGAGCAAATAGTTGAATAAGGGTTTCAAGATTGTGAGGAGGAATCGTTCGACTTCGGCCGAGGCTAAATACCATTACACCGTTGTCGGTATAATGGAGGCTAAATACCATTACACCGTTGTCGGTGTAATGGTATTTAGCCGTGGCTCCAATCGATGTAGCGTTTCAGTGTGATGTCGCGTAATCGTTAAACCTTAACAAGTTAGCCCGCTACCATTTTGGACTGCATCTTCAGTATTTAACACCAGGTGAAGTTGCAGTCAAGGAATAACTCGTAGACGAATAAAAAATATATAGATCTAACTAAAAAGGTTTTATGTCATAAGCTCTCCAAATAATTGTAATTAGAAATACAATTTATGTGTATGGATACCTAATTAAACAATAAATTGATGGAACCATCATCATATTAACCTATTACCGACCACTACACAACTACGGAGTTAAGGCCGTAGTCCACCACCCTGGCCCAGTGCGGATTGTAGGACTTCACACACCTTTGAGAACATTATGGAGAATTCTCAGGTATGCAGGTTTACTCACGATGTTTTCCTTCACCGTAATTGATGGAATAAAAATATGTAAAAAATAGGTTTTATGTCTAAAGCTTTTGCTATAATTAATACAATAAATAATTTGAATTATAGGTTGTTTATGTCTCACACATTAAATAATAAATAATATGTCAAAAGGAACTTAATTATTACCTACGCTTAATAAGTAGAAAACGCGATGTCTTCGCTCGGGGCGAATCACTGGTACTCACTAGTTCAAACTGAATTTCACAATTGGCCAACCGTCGTTGAAGACAGCACCGCTATCAGTGCACGCAAAATTTAACTGCTTGGCACTTTTGTCTCGTAAATCATAACAAATTAGCTATGATAATCCTATAATAAAAACCCGTGAGCCTTAATTAGTCTATTATCTAATGTGACGAGACAAAAATATCATAATATGTAACTACGTTGTCCGTGACTTTCACGTTCAATTTATGATTTTACGTGAGATTAGGATTTTTTCCACGGTAACATAATATGCCCGTATCCAGAAAAAATTAATTCTAAACTTTTGAACGGGTTTTTATACGTTAGGAGATTAAGAAAACACACTTTCCTCATATAGTACCTACCTAGGTATTACTATGTTAGCAAAGTTTCAACCACACTGTGATAACTTGGCGCTGTAGTGGCATCTTTCGGTTTTTCATTTAAATCTTCTAAACTAATATTATATAATAGCTAAAAAGCTGGTTTGGTTTAACGCGCTAATCTAAGAAACTGTTAGTTTGAATTGGACAATATAAATGTTGGATAGTCCTATTAAAAATTACGCTACAAGTAATAAGAGCAGAGCATCAATAAAAAATGCTGCAAAAACGGAACAGATTATATTACTTTTAAGTTAACGTTTAAAGTGAAGCCGAAATAATGTATTACAGAATTTTTCCCCTTTGAAAATTCGGAACTAAGGTCCGCGACAGCATATTTTTGACGTGACAACGTCTTATAAATTGGTTTGCCGGGTGACACTTCAAGAAACTGCGTTACGCTCCGCTCACGTTATGCGCTCACAATGAGAGCGAGTGAGAGGCACGCGTCCCTTCCACTCGGGCATGGTTAGCCCGCCTAAGAGCGAGAGAGACAGACATAAAAAGTGAAAGGCAAACGTCCCTTTGTAGTAAACGCTGTTTCATTGTACGCAAATGTATTGCAAGTTATTGTATGTATATTTGTATATAAATACGTATGTATGTGTATATATACGTATGTAAAAATAAAATTTTGTTAATATGAAATTCAGTGCGAGATTCTTTGTATAAATTAATGTTTTAAATATAATTCTTTGTATAAATAAATGTTTTAAATTGTTACTATTATTTCATCCTTCTTCCTACTATACGAATGAATATTCACATTAAAATTATTTTACCACTCAAAGTCGTTGTCACGTAAAACTTTCGCCCGTATACCGACTTTACAGGCAACCAATTTTTTATCATCTAAAGTTTAACTTTCGCACTTTTAACATACGCACACGGACTCGCGGGAGACCGCTAGTTTCATATAAAGCACATGTTTACAAAGAACCGAGACCACTTTTTTAAGACATTTATTTTTTTTATTTTATAAATGTAAGTTTAGATAAATTAAAATTAACTTTAAAAGAGATACAGATACGAATCGCAGCCTGAAAAAAAACATCTGCAATTCTACCAACTCAACTTTGTAGAGTTGAATATTTCATCATCAATGTAGAAAAACTTATCGCTTTTATTATTAAAATATTATCACTTTTATTTTTATAGAGATTATTTTTATTTGCTTATCGTTAATTTTATCTATTAAACGGACACGGAGAGGTCGACATAATTTACTTTCACCTGCGAAAAGTTTCGTTTTCCCTAAGACTTTTATGATCCATATTTTTTTGTATTTCTTATCTATATTGACTTTAACATATAATACCTACGTGATATATACAAATTGTTTCTAAGAACACACCGCAGAATTATAGCAACTTCTATTACGCACTGGAAAGATAGCTTCAAAACAGGCCGTAATTCGGCCATGATTTTTAATATATATTATCACAATCACAATCATATCAGCCCATTACCGGCCCACTACAGGGCATGGGTCTCGTCCCACAATGAGAAGGGATTAAGGCCGTAGTCCACCATGCTGGCCCAGTGCGGATTGGTGGACTCCACACACCTTTGAGAACATTATGGGGAACTCTCAGGCATGTTTTCTTCTGGTCCGTTGGAGGAATCAGACCAACCAGGGCTCCTTTTTACATTTTACACCTTTCGTTGCCTGGAAGAGATAGCTATATTAGTAATAAGTACCTTCGTACCTAGTAGTTGTACCTTCTACTTAACTTCTAACATAACTATACTATTATATTTATTTTATTTTGTGAATTTTTCTGTGTGTCATGTACAATAAAAGTGAATTCTTTCAATTATTCATTTTTTCGTCAGGCGATTGAAATAAGGACGGTTGTGAACATTTCCACTGTATACATTGGCAATGCACCAAATTATGCCTTATTTAAATTCCACTACAAGTTAGCCCTTGACTGCAATCTCGCCTGCTGGAAATGATGCAGTCTAAGTTGGTAACGGGCTAACCATATCCGTATGGCAGTTATATTAAACCTTTAATCGGTTTCTAGGCGACATTGTACCGGAACGTCCTTGTCGGTAGGGTGGTAACTAGCCACTTCAGAAGCAAACAAAGTGTCACTTATTGGACAGAAGCAGGCGTTATTTTGCGGAAATCCATGTTATATTATCAAAATTAAGCTTAATTTGCTTTAAGTTTAAGTTCTTAACAATTCTTCATTGTAAAGTCAACATCTCCTGAGGATGCTCCGGTTTCGGAGCGAAACGTGCGTAGAGGGTACATTGCCGAGGATCTGTTTCGGTCACAAAAATCCTAACCAAATCCTAACCTAAATACTTCCGTTTTAGGTACGTAAATAATTCGATTGTCGTCATGGTCTTACGTAAATATCAGTGTATTTGAGAACTTACCCAAGATAAATAAAATTAATCAGTTGTATTAAAATAATTCAGTCAAGTCAATAGACTTCAGTAACCGCTGATAATATTGTTGTTGTGACAGTTTCAAATTATAATCGTCTCATCGTTATCTTAATATTCGTATAACGTTGAGTATAAATTAATGAAAAAAGAAACCATGTTGATCGGTGAAAATTTTTTTTCGACAAACTCTTTGAAAAGGCGCTTTTACATTGGAGCTCTTGCCCCATTATTACCATAACGACGTATTCATCAGTGAAAAACAAGTTATCTATTTGGATGTTTGTATTTTTATTATGTACTAGCTGTAGCCCGCTACTTCGTCTGCGTTTGATTTTGTTTTTTTATGTGGCATTCAATTTAGTTGTGTTCTAAAAAAATTCAAGTATTCAGTATCGTTAAGCCTTAAATGAGGGGTTTGCTGCTGTCCGCTGAGGAGTTCTGTCCTCTATCTACAACCAAATTCATCAGATCTTCACAAAGTTTGGGCAAAATTGTCGGAGTTATCGTCAAACACTTTCATCCCCTCTCCCAAAGGAACCGAGCTTAATTTCGGGATAAAAAGTATCCTACATTACTTCTAACACTTCCAAGAATATGTGTACAAAGTTTCATGAGGACCGGTTAAGTGGATTTGCGTAAAAGCGTAACAGACAAACATACATTCACATTTATAATTTAAGTTTATTATGGAATCACTACGTCGTATATAGACGAATTAACAAAATTGTGTATTTGTTCGATAAAGGTTTATTCCGAAATGGTCACATTTAAATTTCAGTTGACGGCCGATTGGCGTAGTGGGCGCCGACCTGCTTACTGAGTCCTAGGCCGTGGGTACGATTCTCACAACTAAAAAATTTTTCTGTAATGAACGTGAATGTTTCTCAGTGCCTGATTGTTTATCTGTATTTTATAAATATTTATGTATATTATTCATAAAAGCGGTGATAGCCCAGTGGGTAGTAGCTCGAGTTACCTTTCGGGAGGCCGAGTTCGAATCCCAGCACCCACCTCTAACTTTTATATGCGTTTTAATTATTTAAAACAGACTTGCTTCAACGGTGAAGGAAAACAACGTGAGGAAACCTGCATGACTGAGAGTTCTCCATAATGTTCTCAAAATTGTGTGGAGTCCACCAATCCGCACTGGGCCAGCGTGGTGGACCACGGCCTTAACCCCTTCTCATCGTGGGAGGAGCCCCGTGCCCTACAGTGGGGCGGTAATAAGTTGATTTGATGATGACGAAGATGCTTTCCATCAGGTATGATAAACGTCAAGTAGGTACAAGCCTGCATATAGAAATTCATTAATATTTATTCATATTCACACTTAGTTTTCCAACAAACTTTGAATAAAAACTCATTATAATTTTCGGTGCTGTAACTCGTGTGTTTGTAACGTTTCTCTGCACATTCATCTATTTTACCTTTTTTATTTAGGCATAAGTGCAATACAAAAATTAGAGATATGATTAATACAAGAATTAGAGATATGATTATGAGATATATACAAACAGGGGAATAGATTCCCCTGTTTGTATATATCTCTAGCAATATAAATATTTTTGTATTTGCAAATCCACAAACAATATCAATAGGGCATTGGGCCGACTGCACCCATCAAACCAACAACTATCGCCCATCAAAAGTTTTATTATAATTAGTATAATAAAACTTTTGATGGACGATAGTTGTTGTTGTTGTTGTGCCAGTTTTATCTGTTAATTTACTCACTAAGCCATCGTCGACGCCTGTACGTCTTTTTATCAGCTCTGAAATACTTCACCGTGGTGCACAACACATTTTTTTCTTCATATTTTTTTTTTAAACTGATCATGCCAATCAATTAACTCGTTCTGAAACTTGGTGGTCGTACTTCCCCGGACGAGCTCACAAAAAATCTGTACTACTACTAAAAATTTGCTTTCACATCGTAGCATTGACCAACCTTTTCCGTAGCTCCATACGATTTCACGAAAACTTTCAGGTGCCAATTTTCGCCAACAGATGGCGTTGAACCAAGAGAGTCCGGTTTCAGAAGAACACAGGAGATGCTATCGTGGGACGCGCGTCCACGAGAGCTGACCGCGACTGAGAGACATCTTGTGGAGTCATTCATTATATTACAGACGCTGACTAATCGAGCAAGACAGACATATAAAGCTTTAAAGAATAATCGACATTTGAATTTTTAATGTCATACAATTTATTAAATAACCATTTTGAATTTAAATGGATGCACCGTAATCTTTAGGTACCTATCCATAAAGAATTAGCTTGCATACGAGTATATTTGAGTAAAACCTTAAAATGATCGAAGGATTATCTTGAAACTAACTAGAAAAAGGTCCTTCCTTAGATAGGCGATAATTATGTTTAAAATGAAAGGAGATTATTCTATAAATAGTTTAGCGACTGATCCCATTTAAAACGAGTATCTGCTGAAGCGCCAGCTCGGCCCGGATTACAATCCAAATTTAAAAAATATATTATTAACAGATTGAATCGAGAAGTGGTATCCTTTTCCTTCTCTTCCCAGTAGATAATAAGGTTCATTATTAATGCCTTGCGTTCGTCGAATTGTGCCGTCAATTCTTAATTTGAATTTAGAAAGTTTTTAATGTTAATTAAAATAGATTTGATCTTTATTACAGGGGAATTCCCGTTGTGTCTAGAATTGACATCTATCCATTTATTTTTCTTAAGTTCTTTGGGAATTCAACTTAAAGTTTTGTCTTGGGCTCCGAAAAATCCGTCGTACGGACGCTGGGAAAGCTTTAATATCCAATAGGAAAAAGAATTATTTAATTAAATGGCTGTTTAGAAATAAATAAACCGGATTAGTTGTGTCTGCTTCTTTTTAGACCAGGGCTGCATATACTAATTGCTTCTATCTAATACAGCAGAATTAGCACCAGTGAAGTACGTACTATGACACAGTTTCCACGACCGATTGACCACGGTGATCAATCTCCAAAGAGATTTTTCCAAGTACGCGGGTAATTTTATTCACAAGTGCGTCCGCAAAACGGGTTCACTCTCTTTAACCTCACTCCCATAGCCCGATGGTAAGGCTGTTCCGGAAAGAGATCAGGCGCAGGACCGAAAACTTAACGTGCTCTCAGAGGCACTGGGGTTAATCATCAATTTCCTAACTCCTGGTATTTAGAATTACTTAATAGAACGAAGTAACCAACACTAAATTATTAATTAATCAAGGAATGCTGTCAAATTTTCTGAACTGTGAATGCACGCCCATTGAACATTCGACAGTCGAAGTAGTACTAGGCATATTTAAAAATGCTGTGCAGGCTCATTTTCTCGCTGAATAAAGACGATATTATTTATTTATCTACTCTAACTCATATTTAAGTATTAATTGCATGTTAAAGTATGTATGACTATATTTCTTTTTTATATTTATTTATACTATTGGTGTATTTGTGTAGTCTGGTTTATGTATTAGTATGTAGTTATTTGTACGTATATGTTTTAAACAGTGTACCTCAACTTTTAGTTTTTCTTTTTAGTTTTCCTACTCGAAGAATTGGCACGAAGGTCGGTGATGCCCTCCGTTATAATCCCTAAGTCGCCTCGTACAACACACACGGGGGGTGCTGACAACTGTATTCAAATCTGCCGTCACCACGCGACATGGCATTGCACACTAAATTATACTATATGATATTATTAAAGCGCTTTTGAATATACACATTCCGCGGGCCGAATCGATATGTAATGATCATGTCACATTTAAAACACACTTTGTTTACACATAAAACACCAGTCAAGTGGTTGCGCGCACGTCTTTTGTTACTGATATGGGATGCTGCGAGATTGAGTGAGGGGTCAAAGTTGGAGATTTGTTGTGACAATACTGCGATAACTTTCACGATTGTTGATCTTTTGTTCAATTCTGATGCAAGATGATGAGATGATTATATTTCATAATTTTTATTAGTGTTTTTACCTACACTTGGAGGAATTATCAATTATTATAAATTCAAAATGCATATAAAAATTTTCGAAACCGACAGGATTTGAACCTGCGACTCTCGGGCAATTGCGGCCTGAGCGCTTTCACCAATTAAGCTACGGCTCTTCTACCGTCGATGACGAAATTAGTGTATGCCTTTCACATCAGTCTTATAGCGACTGTAGCGTCATCTAGTAGGAAACGTTGCAGTTTCGATCTACTTTTACAAAGGTCCATATTACAATGACACACGTTTGAAACAAGAGATGACACATTGCTTTTTTATATTTTTATAATTTTTATTAGTGTTTTTATCTACACTTGGAGGAATTATCAATTTTATAAATTTAAAATGCATATAAATTTTTGTATGCATTTTAAATTTACAAAAAGATGAGATGATTCTACCAGGGTTTTTTTATTTCTTCGCTATCCCATTACGAGTTCGTCAAACGGTGATAGCCCAGTGAGTAGGACTTCGAATTCATTTTCGTAGGGCTCCGTTCGAATACCAGCACGCAACTCTAACTTTTATGAGTTATGTGCGTTCTAAGCAATTTAAATGTCACTTGGTTCAATAGCGAAGGAAAACATCGTGAGGAAACCTGAGAGGTCTTCATATTGTTCTCAAAGCTGTGTGGAGTACACCGCACTGGGCCATTGGTCGACGCTAGGCCACTTCACACACCTTTGAGAGCGTTAATGAGAACTCAGAGGCATGCAGGTATACTCAATATGTTTTCCTTCACCGTAGAAGCATGCGATATTATAATGCCTATTAAATGGCCTTAGAATCAAAAGGGAATAAGTAAGTATGCTCCGCTCCACCTTTAATTGCTTCATGTACATTTATTTCAGTTGTGATTGAAGCCGAGCGCTACTCTATATAAAAAAGAAAAGGTGTGTGTACTTATGTACACGCGTTAGAAGTTATACTTCTTTGGAGTAACAAGATAACTAAACTTGCAAAAATGTAATCTTTCGCCTTATTCTACGTTTGTAGAGAAAACGACATTAAAATAGAAACAAAGGTATTCAATACATTGACAGTTTTATTATAACGCACTATCTAGTTACCTTGGCCAACGAATTAGTTTGGCCATCCAAAGGGGCAATGATGCCAGCATCTTGGGAACTGTGCCTCGCTGCGGTGGTTTCGAGGACGTATTAGATTTTATTTAGTTTTTAAATAGTTTAATTTTGGTCATAGTTATGTATTAATAAAAATTATATTTTACTATCTAGTTAAATTTATATTTAAAAGATTATTAAATATAAAAAAAAAAAATTCCTACACAATTAAAGAAATGGACATTTTTTATTTTAGCATGCAACTCATGCATATTGATATTAACATTTTGTGATAAACTTAAATGTTGCTAACTTTAGGGGTCGGGTTTTTTGTGACGGTATGCACGCGCATCGTAAAAGTTTACTCTCATTTTTCCTTAATGTCCCAAAAAGAAGCATAACTTAAAAAAAACGGCCTGAAAATGAGCCACGCTCTGTAATCAAGTCCGTTTTATCTCCAGTGAGAAAATATTAAGTATTAATTTTATTTACGCCTGTTCATTGTTCGGAGGCGTCACATAAATTATTATAAGTGTCATCTGCATATCGCAAAGAAATTCTTTGTTGTTTTGAGTGTAGTTCGTTCACTTAAAAAATTGACAAGGTTCTGAATTGTTCAGACAACAGCGCTGAGATAGATATATAGTGTGTAGTATACGCCATGGCAGTCTTTATCTTTATCGACTTGACCACGAGCTTGCTTTGTTTCAATCTTGATTATGAAAATTGAGCTTAAATTGCTATACTCCGCTTAATTTTAATAATATATCATAGAATCCCGCAAAGTAACACCTGCTTCTATCCAATATCAATCTCAATTGTTTTGTTTTTTTAAAGTTACTTACGTACTTCTTTCAAATCTTTGTATGGGGCAAATCTTTGTATGAATGGAGAAAAGAAAGCCACAGCCCCTAGTCCCCGGCAGCCCCGCTATTCCTGGCTCTGGCAGCGGTTATGGTAACGGCGGGGCAAGGGGTGTCAAGAATCTCCGGAAGAGATTCCGCTGCCAAACTCGACGACTGGACCTGGCAACGTATAACGCACGCACGTTGAGGACCGATGAGAAGTTAGTCGAGCTGGAAGAAGCAGTGAGCAAGTTGCGCTGGAGTATCATGGGTTTATCTGAAATCCGTAGAGAGGGGGAGGATACGATAATCCTAAAATCCGGCAACTTGTTCTACTACCGGGAGGGCGAACAACAGTCCCAAGGTGGTGTCGGATTCATCGTCCACAAATCCCTTGTCAACAACATTGTTCGAGTCGAAAGCGTGTCGAGCAGGGTAGCGTACCTTGTACTCAGAATAACCAAACGGTATTCCCTGAAGGTTATACAGGTCTACGCACCCACAACTGCGCACTCCGACGAGGAAGTAGAGGCATTGTATGAGGATATTTCGAAAGCCATACATGCCTCGAAAACCTACTACAGTGTTGTGATGGGGGATTTCAACGCGAGGCTGGGCAAGCGAAGCGGTGCAGAGCTGAGAGTGGGGCAATTTGGATATGGGCAACGGAACGAACGGGGCCAAATGCTGGCCGACTTTATGGAGAAGGAGGGCCTCTTTATGATGAACTCCTTTTTCGAAAAGCGGCCGCACAGGAAATGGACCTGGCTGAGCCCCGATGGTTCGACGAGAAATGAGATCGACTTTATCATGTCGACCAAACGGCATATATTCAATGATGTCTCTGTGATCAACAGGGTGAAAACCGGGAGCGATCACCGTATGGTAAGAGGCACATTGAATATAAATGTAAAGCTGGAAAGGGTCAGACTGGTAAAGTCTACGCTCCGGCCTACTCGTGCTCATATCCAAAACCCCGAGAGCTTTCAACTGGAGCTGCAAAACCGGTTTGATTGCCTGGACTGCGATTCTGTGGACGATCTTAACAACAGGCTTGTGGAAACTGTCCATACGGTTGGGTCCAAGTTCTTTAAGACCCACCGTAAACATAGAACCAAAAAGTTCTCAGCCCATACACTCGGGCTTATGGAGAAGAGACAAGAAATGAGACTACAGTCTTCAAAAGATGCGTCTGAATATCGGCGTATTAATAGACAGATCTCGAAGTTGCAGACGAAAGACTTGCGACACTTTAACACTGAGAAAATTAAAGTCGCCATTGAGCGCAACAAAGGCTCGAAAGTGTTCGCAAGAGATCTGTCTATCGGACAGAGCCTGTTGACTCGCCTGAAGACTGACAATGGTAGTCTCATATCTTCTAAACCAGAGATCCTGAGTGAGGTTGAGAAATTCTATGGACAGTTATACACCTCAACACAAAAGCCTGTTGAAAGTTTGGCTAAAGACCCTAGAGCCAAATTGACCCGACACTTCACTGAAGATATCCCGGACGTCAGCCTTTACGAGATTAGTATGGCTCTCAAACAACTTAAGAACAACAAGGCACCGGGTGATGACGGAATCACAGCAGAACTCCTGAAAGCGGGTGGAAAACCGATACTTAAAGTCCTTCAGCGGTTGTTCAATTCCGTCATTCATCAAGGCACAACGCCAGAGGCATGGCACAGGAGCGTGGTTGTTCTGTTCTTCAAAAAAGGTGATAATACCTTGCTGAAGAACTACAGACCTATCTCGCTGTTGAGCCATGTCTACAAGTTGTTCTCAAGAGTCATTACGAATCGTCTCGCGAATAGGTTCGACGACTTCCAGCCTCCTGAACAAGCCGGTTTCCGAAAGGGCTTCAGTACCATAGACCACATACATACGCTGCGGCAGGTTATACAGAAGACTCAAGAGTATAACCGGCCACTTTGCTTAGCGTTTGTGGACTATGAGAAAGCCTTTGATTCGGTGGAAACCTGGGCTGTGTTAAGGTCACTGCAGAGATGCCGAATTGACTACCGGTACATCGAAGTTTTGAAGTGTTTGTACAAAAACGCCACTATGTCAGTCCGTATACAGGACCAGACTACGAAACCGATCCAACTGCAGCGAGGAGTGCGACAGGGAGATGTTATCTCCCCGAAGCTGTTTACCGCTGCGTTGGAGGACGTTTTTAAGCTTCTGGATTGGAACGGGCTTGGCATCAACATTAACGGCGAGTACATCACTCAACTTCGGTTTGCCGACGATGTAGTCATAATGGCAGAGACTCTGGAAGACCTTAATGCGATGCTCAATGACCTCAGCAGAGTTTCTCAACAGGTGGGCCTTCGTATGAACATGAGCAAGACGAAAATTATGTCTAACGCTCATGTTGCGCTCCACCCAATAATTGTTGGGAACTCTGCACTCGAAATTGTAGACGAGTATATATACCTAGGACACACGATCCAGTTAGGTAGGTCCAATTTCGAGAAAGAGGTAAACCGCCGAATCCAACTCGGATGGGCAGCGTTCGGGAAACTTCGTGACATCTTCTCGTCCAAAATCCCCCAGTGCCTGAAGACTAAAGTCTTCGAACAGTGCGTGTTGCCAGTGATGACTTACGGATCAGAGACATGGTCGCTAACTATGGGCCTCATAAGAAGGCTCAGAGTCACTCAGCGGGCGATGGAGAGAGCTATGTTAGGAGTATCTCTACGTGATCAAATCAGAAATGAGGAGATCCGTAGAAGCACTAGAGTTACCGACATAGCTCAGCGAGTTGCGAAGCTGAAGTGGCAATGGGCGGGGCACATAGCTCGGAGAACCGATGGACGTTGGGGTCTTAAGGTGCTGGAATGGCGACCCCGCACCGGTAAACGCAGCGTAGGTCGGCCCCAAACGAGGTGGACAGATGACATCAGGCGAGTAGCTGGGAGCCGTTGGAGGCAAGCGGCCCAGGACCGTGCATTGTGGAACTCCCTACAAAAGACCTATGTCCAGCAGTGGACGTCAATTGGTTGAGATGATGATGATGACGTACTTCTTTTGGCGCGTTGGTAAAAATGGTGAGGGTAAATTTTTACGATGTGCCGTCAAAAAAAAGCCGACATGAAGTTAGCTATAGTCAACATTTTAGTTTTTCTAAAAAAAGGTTTGACAGTTGACTTTCAATAATTCAAACAATACCTTATTTCTATTGTTAGTGTCGTTTTCTCTACAAACGTAGTATAAGGGGAAAGATAAAATTTTTGAAATTTTTTATCTTGTTACGCCAAAGAAGTATAACTTCTAACGCGTGTACATAAGCACACACACTTTTTTTTATATGTTTGGCAGTCTCCATCGTACTTATTTGATTTACTCATGACGTGATATTTCAGAATGCGATTATATGTAGGTACGATTAACCAACTACACCTCAGTTATCAAAATCTAATGAGTGTCTACTTCATAAAATATGTTAAATAACTTCCTAGTTTTTTGTGCAGTCGGTATTTAAACAAGGCAAAAAAGTTATCAATGTCTGCATTATTATAAAACTGTAACAATAGTATGCCTTTAGGTACGTTGAAGATATATAAAAAATGCATAAAACATTGCTGATTTCTCCAAAATATAAATGTGATTACGTATATTGTAGACTCTTATCTTTCATTACAGATTTATGATTTATAAAAAAGTACTCGACCGATTTTAGTACAACAAAGGTTTTATTGTTATATTTTTATTTTGCTACGATGATGGGAGCCTGAGAATCTATATCTACACTAATATTATAAAGAGGAAAGATTTTTTGTTTGTTTGTTTGTAACCAATAGGCTCCAAAAGTAATCGACTAAATTTTCACATTATTTCGCCAAAAGAAAGCTAAACTATCATGAAGTAACATAGGCTTTAATTTAATTTAAAAAAAATATCTTAAGAAAATTGTAATAATGTAACCCAAAGTATCAAAATTGTGCCTATAAAATTCATTACTTGGCGTGCGCTGAGAAAACTATTGACTATACATAAAAAGTATATACTATATGATTACAGTACTCCTTATTACTTACAAAATAGGGAATATATCTAACTATCACAGTTAAGCCGCAATAGAAGCTATTATGTTCTAAAACTTGACATTTTTCATGTCAAAATTGGCACTTTTAGGAAATTTATTATGACAAAATACTAATAGCAAATTTATTAATTAATTTATTATGACAAAATACTATAGCTTTAAAGTTTTTGTTTTTCATTTTTGTTTTAATTAAATTATTATTTTTTTCTTTTTTTGGTATAATAATTGCTTGCTAGGTACTTATTCCTAAGAAATTGTGGTTGTCGTATTATATGTATAACCAAGTTGTGGAAACTACATTGGTTTATTCTACATTACTTTCATGTGTAATAATACTGTTTGTTTCCCTTGAAAAGCTAATAAATAAATAAATAAACTTTATTAAATTGCCGGTGGATACAAAAGTGGGCAATTAGTAACGCAGTATTCATTTTTTATTTATATATTGATATTGATATAGTGGTAAAATATGTTTCATTAATTCCAATTGGACATTTAATTTAAAACTACACCCTAGTCTAATAATAATAGCTTAAAAATATCTGTTGAACTGTACGTAAATTGAATGCCACACATTTTTTTTTTGGATCATTAAACTGGTATCAATCAATGACGCAATCATGAGAATAACATAAATAAAAGAGAAAGACAGGAGATTGAAACCTTCTAGAAATGACCACAGCATGCTTAATTAAAATAATCTAAAAACTTATCAAATAACAAAGCAAAATTTAAAACTTAATACCTGCAATACTATACAAAGAATAGTGATTATATGAAATTAAAACGGAAAATAAATTAATTTAAGTTACCTATGTAAGTAAATGTTTGACATGTTTTTTGAATGAGGTCAAAGAACTACTAAAAATGTCACAGTTGTTTCTGTAAGCATTTAAAAGTGAGCAAATTCGAAAGACATTCGCATGTTGTCCTACCTTGGTCCGACAAAAAGGTAAATGAAACTGTTTCCGATTTTCCAGGCGACTGCCCTAACGCGGTACAAAAAACTTCAACCTTTCCAATATTTTCATAAATCCCAAATAAACTGTTTCTATTCTTTCAAATTAAAATAAACAACCACAGGCGACAGCTTTATTCGCATAGTCATATAGCAGCTGTGTAGAAAGCACTTCTGATGAGTCACCATTCTTTATGTTGTGCCTAGTGAGTTGACGGTAATGATAACAAGAACTGTTAGTAAGAAGTTAAATCATTAGATATAAACACATTCATAAGCTCAAAACTAAAAGCTGCCTTAGGGTTTACAACGCTCCAACGCACAACGCGCAATTTCCAAAAGCTGATGGCAAGCTTTTGGATATTGCGCGCGAATTATGGTCATTTCCGAATTCTCTTGAATGAGATTTTTAGCGCAGTGTTAAACACACGTGGCAGCATTATGGAAGCCTGGTAGTATGATATCGAATTATCATATTAAATGCATATCCAAACAGGTTTATGAACTAAACACAAATTACAATGTAGGAAGAAATAAAGCAATAAACTGGTGCAATTGCATGATATTCAAACCTGTTTAGATTGACCAGTATTATTATTTTATGCTTTTCTATTTTTAACACTAGGTACCTGTGACAAGTGGTGATAAAAAAGTTATAGTATTTCTTAGTTTGGCCACGCGCTAAATGTTTTAAACGCCCGACGCAAAATCCTCCGTGCGTCTTGCTTTATTACGAGTTAAACAAAAAGTTACCTGGCATCGATATCTTCCATGACTCAACCACAGCTTTTAGGAATAAACTCATCGGTGAGTTGAATTTTTGGACAAATTAAGTTTACGTGACGCAATGCTATGTGCACTTGTTATTGAGGTGCGTATCAGTCCATGTTTTTGTGTGTGTGTTTTATTTAAGAACGTGTTATATGCATGTTGTTAGTGCTCCATATAAAAAAATAAAAAGAAATATATATGTTCGATGAAAATCGATCCGAGATGGCCGCCGCTACAAATCTGCGTATTACATATTTATTCTCTACTCACACAATATCAAATATAAGAGCTTGAGTTGTAAAATACACTATGACAAATTCAAAATCAAAGATGGCAACCACCTCAAAATAGATTTTTTAAGCTATTATTATTCATATCAAATAAAAAAACTTGGCTAGTTGAGTAATGCAAGCTGTATTTGAAGTCAAGACTTTTTTAAATTTTAAATTTATACAACATGTATAAATTTAAAATTTATTACTAAGTATATTTCATTAGGCATCACTGTTAGCTACCCGTCCCTATACGAGTCTCCCTGCTGTCTGAGGGGGGGTCAAGCTGTCCTGATCACCTCCTCCTTAGCGTAGTAGCCCTGGCAATCAGTTGGGGTTGTTGGTAGACGCCTGGGAAGTGTACAACGGGTTCCCGGACGTCCAATAAAGCCAACGAGAGGGACATGCCGTGGTGGTTTTTAGTTCGGGTAAACGAGTCCCACATAACCTCTGTCCTGCCCAAAAGGGCAGAGGTAGCCATAAAGCTTTTCCACCACGACAAAAAAAAAAAAAAGGCATCACACTGTAAGAATATTAAATCAAAAGAAGCATATTTATTTTTCCATACAAACTCAAAACATTATAAGTGTTTACTTATGACAACCCTATTGTAGATAAAAGACCCACACTCGCATAGTACCTGTGCTACGCGACGCGTAAATGACTGGAATATGTTTGTGTGATGAACATAAAAGTTTTTCAGCGTCTGGGTGTTTATATGTATTTTATTCATATAAGGGCTAGAGGGCGAAGTGTTTATTGGCGCTGTTTATTTTTTATTAAAAATCCCGGGATCTCTCACTAATAAGACCACAGCGCCCACCACTAAGCAAGCAAGGTCACCTTTAAAAATGGTGATAGGTATATTAAGTTCAGAAATAAAATTTCTTTCCCCAATATTATCTTAAAGCGTGTTTATTTATTGTTTCTATAAATAATTTATCATTATCATCATAATTAGCCAACATGCATCCACTGCTGGGCACAGTTGCGTGCATAGAGGGTATGCACAGGGTATGCAGATGATATAAAATGAAGAAAATCTCCAGTACGAGTTATAAATACCTAAGGGTAGGCTTTTAAAATAACCCTTACAATGCCTATCCTTAAGTTTTTTATAACTCGTACTGGAGATTTTCTCCATTTTATATCATCTGCATACCCTGTGCATACCCTCTATACACGCCACTGGGCCTGGGCATATACCTATTTTAAGCAGAGCCAAAAGTTGCATCCAATGGATGCCAGCAACTTTCCGAAAGTCGTCGCACCACCAATTTGCGGGGCGCCCTACACTCCGCTTTTTTTACAGTAATAAGTGACTGACCAAGCAGATCCTATTATAATATTAAGGATTACTTAAACGATAAAAAAGCTTGGGTGTGAATTGCTCTAGCTTCATAGCTTAATATAAATTTACTGGGAGATGGTGATAACAAAAAAAAAAAATTTGTTGTGGGCTCTTCTTAGACCAGGGCGCGTTTGGAACCCTCGTAGCTTTAGATTTAAGGTGGCGAACGAAGTTATCACCATCCCTTTACAGTTATGTAAACTTATATGTATGATCGCTTAATAAGTGCCTGTGATAGGCCTACATGAATAAAGAAATTTTTAATTTGAATTTGATGTTGAAAACCACCTTGTGGAAAACTATCGCCTGTAAATAGAGTATGCATGTCACATAAGCCATGATAAAGGACATGTACTATCTATACGACCTCTCACATAGTTCCCGTATTAAGATTAAAAATTGTTAACGAGCAAAACTTTAGAACCAATTCTGAAGTCCACGCAAACTAAGTCGCGGGCAGAAGATATTATTATTATAAATGCTAAAGTGTTTGTCTGTTTGTTTGTTCTTCCTTAACGCCCTAACTTAGGAGTCAATAAACTTGATTTTTGGCATAGAGTTAGTTGAAAGGACAGAGAGTAAGTAACATATGCCACTTTTTTATTCAAGGGGAAAAACGGTTTCCACGGGATTTGTAAAAAAACATACTATATGCGGGTAAAGAACGCAGTCAACAGCTAGTTATTACTGTAAAAAAAGAAGAGCAAAAGAATGGCAATTCCAGGAAAAGCCCGGAAATCCTTTAAGGAATATGCCCAAAAGTCCTCTTTTTTAATTAGCACAACTGAATAACAGTAATATACTTAAATCACATATTTCTTACATCGAACTAAACTAAAACTATGCTTTAATAAATGCATTACACAAGTCTAGTCGATAAAGGGGGTTAATATCTCCTCATCTTTAGTTAGTTAATCTTTAAACTAAATTAGGAGGTGTAAACATATGTCCTATTTAGGGTATCCCAGACCCCATTTGACATTATACATATACAATTCGTGGAAAAAAGTCGTGGAACAAAAGTTTTTCATGATAATAAATTCCCCATCGACTTAGTGCCCCCTTTTTTAAAAGCCTTGTACCTACATAGATAAAATGCTATACACATAATTTATTATTTCAGTCAGAGTAGGTATTTCTATATAACATTACTTTGGTTTTCATGGGCAATAATGTACTAACAACTAGAGAAGAAATCACGAAGCGTTTTCTCCACGCTTTATGACTGTTACTGTGAATTTTTATACTTACATTATACTACAACCGTGAACATAAAGGATCCCATGTTAGTTAAAAAATTGCGATGTTAAGCCCTGTGCCTCTGTGGTCACTTTGTATCACTAACATATGATAATAATTGGTTCGGAACTCAGCTCCGTGGTGGGTATATGCTTTAAAATCTCTCTCTCATGGGACGCCTGTATCCACCTACATTACATTATTTATCTGAGAATGATGACGTGAATATCGGCCATTACAGTCAATGGAAATGAACCTGACTGCTCTAGTACGTAGTACATTATTGCTCAATGTTAAGTACTCATAATTCACTGTATTGGTCCGTCATCCAACTTTGCTCGCCGGCTGATCCCTGGGTAGAAGAAAACTGAGACCTGCACACACTGCAAAACACAAGAAATTACTTTTATATCCGCTTCGCACCGTAGGTTTTATCTAGTATATAAGAGTGTAGACGTGTTCTCCAGTAAATTTATCAAAATCTTAATTAATCTTATGTCTCAAAGTAATACCATATTTATTTGGATCAGAATCCATACGCAATAAGAGTAAGTGAAAATTATTTTTTAAAGAAAGATGGCTTCTCTAAAACAAAAGTAACAGATAGAGATATGCAATCGCGGAGTGTTCTTTAGGCTTTTAGAATTAAAATTATCTGGTAAATTATTTTTAAGTACCCCATACGTAGGCCAACCAAATGAATTTCCGACTTCTTTCCAAATTTATTTCTTTTCCATTTACACAAAACTATCTGTGAAAAATTATCTAAGCTGTGACAAAAACCTCATCAAAATCACGTGCGCTATTTTGAAAGAGTTAGCGTATAATAAGAAAGTAGAGAAGAGTTTAGAAGATTTAGTTAAGAGATTTAGATGACTATCACCTAAACCGATTGAAGTGTACTGCTGGACCTAGGTCTTTTATGGGGAGTTTCAAAACCCACAGTCCTGAGCCGCTTGTTTCCAGTGGCTCCTAGCGACTCGTTTGATTTCATGTGTTCGTTGGGGACCGACCAACTCTCTATTTCCCTGAGCGGGGTCGCCATTCCAACGCCTTGGAACCCCAACGTCCATCGGTTCCCCGAGCTATGTGCCCCGTCCATTTCCACTTCAGCTTTGCGACTCGTTGACCTATGTCGGAAACTCCGGTTCTTCTACGGATCTCCTCATTTCTTATTTGATCACGTAAAGATACTTCCACTATTATTCTCTCCATCGCCCGCTGAGTGTCTCTGAGCCTTCTTAATAGGCCCATAAGAAGACTCAGAATCGCTCAGCGGGCGATGACTTACTAATAAAAAAATCGTTCTTACAGAACAATAGTGCCGCGAACCCGTAGAAAGTTGCAGTACAGGCTCCAGCCAAGAAGATCCCCGCAGCGTTAGCGCCGCTCACGGAACCTAGTCTGCCGAACATCAGCACTGCTCCGACTGCCGTGCCGCTAGAAGCAAGAACACAAAAATTAAGCGTCGCGGATCCCCTGTCCCACTAGCATGGACAAGAGACATTTTCTTCACCAAGAAAGGACATAATGTTTAGCTTTATTGACTCTCTAAGCTAGGGCGGATGGTTGGAAATATATAAATATACTGCGACAATACACGCATTGCCATCTAGCCCCAAAGTTGGCGTAGCTTGTTTTATGAGTACTAAGATGACTGATGAATATTTTTATGAATAATATACATTAATACTTTTAATAAACATCAAGACACTTGAAACACATGAACGTTCATCGCACAAATATTTTTCAGTTGTGGAAATCGAACCCGCGGCCTTGGACTCAGAAAGTGTGCCAATCAGCCGTTAAATAAATAAAAAATCCAAAAATATTACTTGTATTTAAAAAATAAGGGGAAAACTTATTTTCCCGGCAGCCATGCTTTGGCAGCTGTGAAAAGTATATTTTATCCATTGTGAGAGGATATAATCGGGGGATATTATTTTTGTTTCTTGCGTATCCTCGTCGTTTTTAAGTACAAAATAAAAATTATTTAACTGCGACAAGAACTGCTTCAAGGTATTTACATATATACATAACATAGTTATATGTAAAGTATAAATATATTCATTTCAAAATGTTATTTCAAGTAGGCCTAGTGTATAAATACTTTAGAAACGTTAAGACAGTCTATTTGTAGTGACTCTACCAACGGTTAGGGAGTTAGATTCTACCGAGAAGAAGCCGACGAGAAATTCAGCAGTTGTCTTTTTAAACGCCATAATTTTAACAATAATTATTCTGTCTTGCGAGACATGAAAGCCGGGCTATGTGCTTCCAAGCAACCTTGTTATTAAGAAATTCATGAATTGTATAGTAACCTCGCATTTATTTCAAATATAAGGCCTTTTGGAACATCGAGTAGGTATGTCTGTTTATTGTGTATGTAGTATAGTATGTCAGCTTCTACTGAGATAAAACCGGCAAGCAAATTCCAAGACGCCTTGTCATTAAAAAACTCATCAATTGTATACTAACCTCGCAGTAACAAATGAGTTTAAATACATTTTTTAAACTTATGCATTGATATGTGTATGGTAGTGGTAAAGAGTATACTCAATCTCACAAATGACTTCAGCACCTGCATAATTAATAACAATTTTTAAATCAGACATCAAGGCTCATATTTTTTGTTGTTTAAAATACATTAAATAATAATTCTATATAACTAAAAGATAATAAATAAAAAATACTGCATTATATTTCAATATTTGAATATGCGAATAACTGCCGCTGCAATCCATTTGAAATAGCACAGCAGTGACTCACATACGCCCAGTCCAACCTGCCAGCAAGCATCTTAAGGATGCTGTTGGTGCCCCGCAACCTTCGCACCAGAGAGCCACATCTTTTGCGCATTGTGGCATAGAAGCAGTCAACTCTCGCTTCCACGAACATCCCTGATGCGCTACAAAAGCGAGTCAGCTTCATCAACTCCCCGAATACATTATTATTATGCATTCGATCCACATTTATCAACCCAACTATTCGTAAATCCGCCTATGATGTATTCGTATCTAACATGTTATGGATACAATTAACGTGATATACAATGCTAATGTGTCCACAACATACATCCAATACCGTGGCTTGACCGTCTGGCATCTTCATTGTCTTTCTAAAACCGATAACTTCGTATCAGCAGAAAAAATTTATCAACCTAAAATCGTCTGCAACCTGCTTTCATAATCGTTAGATCTTTTAAGTCTAGACCGAATGCGTGTAGGTATGTGCGTTGCAGTACTTATCTCTTTCTCAAGAACTAATAAAATATGTTTCGGATATAATCACGTAGTCGGCTATTAACGGGTTTTGAATGTGTGTTTATAATAAAAACCATACGTGAGATTTCACATAGTTTTTGATTAATCTACTCTTTTTAACCGACTTGCAAAAAAGGAGGTGCGGCTGCGGTTGTATTTCAAAATATATTTTTTGTTTGAAACGGTTTACTTCCCACGTGCCCTATTTTGATCAGTTCTAGATCTGTTGATGGATCCTGGAGGAATGGAGGGATGTCTTTAAATATTATAGTGGCACCTATAGCGATTTGAATATTAATTAAAGTTCCTTGCTTCTTTTTAAAAAGGAATGCGAAGTATATATATAAAAATGTTATGTTGGTTTGTTCTAAGTAATAAGTAGCCCATTTGTTATTCCAGAGTATAAATCTATCACCATGCTAAATTTCAGTCAAAACCGTTCAGTAGTTTTGCGTGAAAGAGAAATAAACATCATTACTAGAAAAAAACTGTTTTATTAGGTTTAATATAATAAGAGTAGATGCCTGATCCAATGCGGTTGATAATTTATACATTTTTATCTATTGATAATAATAAGTGATGACTGTTATATATACGGGTGTGAAACACTTTGCAGAAAGAAACCAAAAATTTGTTATTTGGTTTCAATTTATGTTCTAGAAGAGAGGGAGCTAGCGGCACAGAGCGCTTGAGTATGAGCATTTATTTACGTTACAACGTTCTTATTTTATCATTGAGCTATTACTCTCCCACAGCACAGAACTGGCCTCATCTCTCTTTTGAGAGCCATCTCTCCACCACCGCCTTGGTGCGTGTTCGAGCCTATAAACTGCTAGAACTCTTGACCGGTCTTCTATGGTATTCTATTTGATTGTCCTCAAGTTAGTCACTTGATCGAAGATCACAACAGTGCGAATTGGTGCGTTTCGTCGACATCCACTGCATTTCGTAGACATAGGTCTTTTATAGGGCGTTCCAAACTCCACAATTCTTGGCCATTTGTTTACAACGGCTCCCCATGGCTTCTTCGAATTGGTTGGTTTAAAAGATCATTAACACGCGGCCGAAGACTTCACGTGCTCTTAACAGATGTACAGAAATTTTGTCATAGAGAAACTCGAAACAAATTTTTGACTACACTCGGAACCTAGGACCTTGTAGTTAACATGCTAACCAGCGACGAGACGGATAATTGGACCTTTTTTGTTAATATCGTCCATTGCGTAGTTGAACCAAAAACGCTTAATTTACCTGACACGACTTATAAGATAACAATGTTCGCAAATATTTGCCTCTCGCCAAGTGCAGGGAAACCCCAAATCTCGGTAATAAATTAACTCTCTCACGCTGTTTACATTCCAGATTGTAAAATATACCCCGCGAATGTACATATTTACTGTTCACTATTTACTGTTATAGTAAATGCGATAAAAATTATAAAGATAATGTCATTCATTTATCACATTTTCCGGTGTTTTTCCATTTACACGCAAAATTGGGAATATCCCAATACTCTTAAAATGTTTTTATTGTTTTTAAATAACTACAAATAGAAATATAAGAAATCCCTCAGTGCCTGAAGACCAAAGTCTTCGAACAGTGATGACTTACGGATCAGAGTCGTGGTCGCTAACTATGGCCTCATAATAAGGCCCAGAGTCACCCAGCGAGCGATGGAAAGAACTATAAATAAATAAATATACTACGACAATACACACATCGCCATCTAGCCCCAAAGTAAGAGTAGCTTGTGTTATGGGTACTAAGATAACTGATGAATATTATTATGAATAATATACATATATACTTGGAAAATATACATACAAACACCCAGACACTGAAAAACATTCATGCTCTTCACACAAACATTTTCCAGTAGTAGGAATTGAACCCACGGCCTTGGACTCAGAAAGCAGGGTCGCTGCAAACTGCGCTCATCGGCCGTCAAACACTCTAACACTCCCGTTGGGAGAGGCATTCAAAATTCAAATTCAAATTCAGAAATGTTTTATTCATGTAGACCTTATCACAGGCAATTATGAAGCGTTTATACATTAACATGTTAACACTAATGTTAGGTGATGGTGATATCTGCATTCGATAACTTAAAACAAAAACTGGGAGGATGCCAAACGCGGTTTTTTTTTGTTATCACCACCCCACAATCGAGTTAATGTTTAGCTATGAAGTTTATACCCAAGTTTTTTTTATCATACATGTTATCCTTAATATTATAATAGGATTTTCCTGTAGCCCAGTAGTGGTCTTTTATTGATGGAGTCGTGTATTATTTAGTGATTTTTATGGCTGGTGTCCTATTATCCATTAGAGTTTCGTTCGGTATGATATTAGGTGTTATTACCGTAAACTGGTCGGGAAGAGCTGCACTGTGTAGGCGCACAGCGGTCCGATGCCCAGAGCAGTTATCTGGAGAGCAGACATGGATATACCGGCGATTATCCTGCAACAATTGAACCGTTGAACCCGTGTGTATGAATGTTTATGTGTCCTTCCTTTACGCCCTAACTAAGCAACCGATGAACTCGATTTTTGGCATAGACTTATTAGAAAATACGGAGAGTAACATTGGCTATTTATCCCATCAAAACAAACGGTTTTACGTCTCGTCACACTTCACAGTTAGTTTCCCTGGAATAAAATATAGCTTATGTTACTCTCCGCCCTTTCAACTAACTCTATGGCAAAAAACAAGTAGATCGGTTGCTTTATTGGGGCGTAAAGTAAAGAAATTCAAACAACACACTCTCGCATTAAAAATTATATAGTATGTATTGTTATGAAAAATAAGCTTGATTTGCTATACTCCGCGAAAAGCAGGAGAATCTGTATGGGGTAATTTTAATTTCTTCAATCCTTATACTCCACAACAATCAGATCTATCCTCTCTCGCTCCGAAACCGGAGCAGAAGACTTTACAATGGATATTTATTGTTAGCGCGTAGAGGGTACATTGCCGAAGATCTGTTTCGTTTTCATAACATATCATGGATTTCCGCAAAGTAACGCCTATCCAATAGTATGGATTGTTAATATAATTATAATCAAAGTTATGCAATAAAGAATGGTCCTTTAGTGGTTACCAGTGGACCAGTGTTAATGGTCTTTACCAACCTACCTGTTGGTCGTCAAGGCAGAGACGAGGCAGGTGGCTCCAACGAGGGCGTACATGCCCACCAGCAAGGCCTTCTTCGTGAGTGGACTGAGGCTGACCAACAGCACGAGCGTGCCGTAGATCACCGACGTTACCACTGTTATCTGGAAGGTTCCGTGGGATATGCTGTCCACACAGGTCGTGTTGGACGTCTGGAATACAACGATTTCTAATTCCACCACAAGATTTTTTATTATTTATATTAAACTATAAGTCTCTGACGGCCGATTGGCGCAGTGGGCAGCGACCCTGACTGCTTTCTGAGTCCAAGGTCGTGGGTTCGATTCCCACAACTGGATAATGTTTGTGTGATGAACATGAATGTTTTCAGTGTCTGGATGTTTATCTGTACATAAAAAATATTCATCAGCTATCTCAGTACCCATAACACAAGCTATGCTTACTTTGGGGCTAGATGGCGATGTGCGTATTGTCGTAGTATATTTATTTATTTATTTATTGTATAAAAAAGTTAAGGATAGGAATCTCCCGGAGATTTTCTTCATTTTATACCTATTATCTGCATACCCTGTGCATACCCTTTTTGCACAACACTGTCTGTGTGTATCTATGTGTAGGAAATATAGTGACTTTGAATACCGAAAAATGAGATTATTTTTTGGGTCAATATAGTTAATAATACGGAAGCTAACTGGTTATCAAAGGGTCAGTCCACAAGGGAAACATAAATAATGTATCGAGGCCATCGGATTATTGTTTAGTTATCTTATTATCGACGATAACGTACGGCCGCGAATAACATAGTTTGGAAACAAAACAGGCCCACCTGGTAGGTAGGTTTCTAGGTGCAGACGAAGTTACGCGGGTCAGCTAGTATTTTAATAAAACTTTTCACGGCCGATTGACGCAGTTCGACCCTGCTTTCTGAGTCCGAGGCTGGTGGGTTCGATTCCCTGGAACATGTTTGTGTGATGTTTTTCAGTGGTCTGTGTGTTTATCTGTATATTATAAGTATCTATGTATATAATTCATAAAAATTCATCAGTCATCTTAATACCCATAACAAAAGCTACGCTTACTTTGGGGCTAGATGACAATGTGTGTATTGTCGTAGAAGAATAAAAAAACTTCCTTTGCCAACAACTGAAGAAAATATAGAAGACCAGCTGTTATCGGCGGCTTCGTACGCGTTTTTTTGGTTTTTCATGAATCTTTCGGGAACCGTACATTTTCCCGGGATAAAAAGCTGCCTATGTGTTAATTCGGGGTAAAATCTATATACACTCCAAAATTAAGTCAAATTAGTTCTGTAGTTTTTGCGTGAAAGAGTCACAAACATCCATCCATTCAAACAATCATTCGCATTTATAATATTAATTGAACATAATTGGAATGCTTTTGGATGATGAATGGATTTGCTCTTTTATATTATGAAAATTAAGCTTAATTGACTATACTCCGCGAAAAGCAGGAAAATCTGTATGGTGTAATTCAAATTTCTTCAATCTTTATACTCCACACCAAACAGATCTTCGGAATGTACCCTCTACGCACGTTTCGCTCTTCCTTACATTGAATAATTGTTAACAGATTCTCCTGTATTTCGCGGAGTATAGCAAATTAAGCTTAATTTCCATAATATATCATGGATTTCCGCAAAGTAACGCCTGCTTCTATCCAATATCCTATAATAGTGACGACGAAGATAATGGGGCTAGCTGAGAACCAGGTTTGCGCTTTTTAGTAGGTATGCAGCTTTACTGAGCCTTTGTCACACATTTTTGTTTTTATTCTTTAAAAAATGTATGTACCTAAAATTTTACACAAATGTGTGACAATAAAGACGATTTTTCTTTCTTTCTTTCAATATCTACCCCCTTTTAGTAATAACTGACCGACAGAGCAGATGTCCCATCTAATGATAACACCATCGGCTATTAACTAATGAGTTACACTTCGAAGTTCGGCCCTTAGACCATCAACCTGAGACCCATCTATTCAGCTCTATGTGCCCTTACACAAGCAACCACGCCCTTCAAGACTGGAAAACAGCATTTTGTTGCTTAGCGGCAGAAATAAGCATGGCGATAGTACTTCCCCGGACGAGCTCTGACACAAAAAGCTTTACTACTACTACAACGTGACCTGCAGACGAATAAACTACCCTCTAGAGTCTAGATCAACTAGACCGCTCTTATAGACGTTTTCTATTGATAAAATATATCTAAAATAAAAGTTATCGAATGCTCTCTCTACGAACATACGACAGGCCAAAACGCTTGATATATTTAAAAAAGGAATTAAATCTTATTATCTTGCGCAAAAAGACGACTGCTTTTTTTCCATCTATTTATTAATACAGCTTATCATAATATATATTCGTTTATTATTTTTAAATTTATGTGTTTAATACATATTGTTTTTAATTTGTGTAATTTTTGTTTATGTATTTGTATTTAGTTATTTTTATAAAGGTTATGTTCTTATGTTTATAATCGGCGCACGAGTCGCCTCACGCACACACGGGTAAAACACACATGGATGTGTTCTGTGTGGGTGTGTGCAAGTGTTATATGCTTTAACGGAAATTTCTGGCACACATAATGCTTATGACGGATGCTACCCGTATGTACTATACTTGACATTACGGTGAGATAGGCATCTGGACATAATGGTAATATGTCTTATCACAAGGTTTATATTAATTTTACACGACCAATTTGTTCTCTTTCTAAGTTTGCTTGGCAGAGATCGCTTCCAAGCGATAAGGCCGCCTTTTGTATTTTACTCCAGTCTTTGAGTTTTTCTCTATTCGTCCTTTATTTTCCCAACTTTGTAGTGTTGTATCAAGAGTTAAAATAATAAAATAAAACCCTTTCTACACCTATAAGTATAAGTGTAAGTTCGGTTTCGGTAGAAGCAAAAATTGTGAGTAAAAAAAATTATTATTAGTGCATGGTTTCAGGCTCACCTGGTTTTCAGGCTGGTTCATCAACATACATATAGTAGCGTGCTGGTCTGCCTGCGACATGATCTTGTTTATCGTGTTCGGGGAGAATAGGAACAGCCCGTTCAATCTGCAATCAGCGATCGAGTAAGGAACAGTAGATGGGTTTTATTCAAAGTTTACAACCCAATGCGGTCAATTCCGCGTTTTATTCCATATTATGGCAATCCCCCTCGCACAGCGGTGAGCCCTGTGGTTTTTAATCAGAGGTACCCAGTTCAATCTCTGGCAGAGGCATTTTAGGAATTTAAAATTTTCAAAGTTGTACTGAAATAAAAAATGAAACAGATATGTTTTTATGAAATATAAAACCAAAGGCCCTGGGAAAAAGAACAGTGTAAAGGCCTTTCGATAGAACTCGGTCACCTCGAAAGGGATGCCGCAGTCTTGACCACTAGGCTATTACCACCCCGCAGACATATGTTATATATTATACTCTTATATTTATTTATAAAGCTAAAGAGTTTGTTTGTTTACCTATTTGTTTACTTGAACGTGATGTTCTCAGGAACTATTGGTCCGATTTGAAAAATTATTTCTGTGTTGGAAAGCCTGTTTATCGAGGAAGGCTATAGGCTATATATCATCAGGCTACGACCAATAGGAGCATAGCAGCAATGAAGAATGTTTCAAAATCGGGGTTTATTTCTTTTTAAGAGCTTCCGCTGCGTGCGCTGCGTAATCGGTTAAAGTTTTGATAAAATCATGAATAACAAAGTTTTTCCTATTTAAATTTTGCAAGAAATATTTCGCGACAGTATATGTCTGTCTTTTAAGTTTGACTTATACGAGGACGAAGTCGCAAGGAACCTCTAGTATCTAATAAAAATATGTGACTAGATTACTAACAATGAAAACAATCCGAACATTAGGAAGCCAGTCAACGCCAGCCATTTGAGATGCGGTGGTCGCAGCAAAGCCAGCGCAGTTTGCTTGTCTCCGCCATCCGGTTTGTCCTCATCGCTCTTCAGTGATGTGACCTGACGAAAAGGAATTTTATTAGGGCACTTAGGGCTCGGAGTCACTCAGCGGACGATGGAGCAAGCTATGCTAGGAGTGTCTCTACGTGAATAAATCAGAAATGAGGAGATCTGTAAAAGAACTAGAGTTACCGACTTAGCTCAGCGAGTCGCAAAGATAGATAGATAAAGTCTTTATTGCACAAATTAAAAGCGAAAACAAGAAATAACAAAAAAATTAAAAAAAAAAAAAAAAAATATATATATATATATATATAAGATGCGCAAAGGCGGTCTTATCGCTTTAAGCGATCTCCTCCAGACAACACTTTATGGTAGAGAATTAGGTGAAAGCTAAAGTGTCAATGGGCAGATCGGAGAATCGATGGACGTTGGGGCCTTGAGTTTTGGAATGGCGACCCCGCATCAGTAAACGCAGTGTTGGTCGGCCCCCAACGCGGTGGACAGATGACATTAGGCGTGTCGCTGGAAGCCGCTGGAGGCAAGCGGCCCAAGATCGTGGATTGTGGAACTCCTTTCAAAAGACCTATGTCCAGCAGTGGACGTCAATTGGTTGAAATGATGATTATGATGATGATGACACAAAGAGTACACTATGTAGCGATAAGGCCGCCAAATTGTATATAGTGTGTAAGGAATGTATTTACATTTTTTTCAGTATTTTTATTTGGTGTACCCACACTAAAAGTGCACATACATTCATTCATTAAGGGTCAGGTCACATTAGACGAGATGCATCGAGTTGGTGATAACAACAGAGAATGACCGCTCAACGTGCTTTTTGAGACACAGGGGAATACACCGCCAATTTTCTTACTCCGAGCAGGTACTGAGAATTCTTTACGCGAATAACCCTGGCACAGTGGGCAGCGACCTTGATCCTGCTTTCTGAGTCCAAGACTGTGGGTTCGACTCCCACAGCTGGAAAATATTTGTATGATGAACATTGAAGTTTTTCATTGTCTGGGTATTTATCTATATATGTTCAGTATTTACGTATATTATTCATAACAATATCCATCAGTCATCTTAGTACCCATAACACAAGCTACGCTTACTTTGGGGATAGATGGCGATGTGTTTATCATCGTAGTATATTCATTATTAAAATTTGGACCTTGCTCACGATATGGAGTGTTGAGTCAACAGTCATTGTTCCGATAGTTGTTAGTCAATGGTCTTCACTCGAAAAGCTTCGACCAAAGCTTAAGAAGCTTATTATTCATTATTATTATTACTGGCTCACCATGAGTCTCCTTTAAAATTTTAGGGTTTAGGCAGTAGCCTAAAAAACCCACGCCTTTGAGGACATGGAAGCTTTCAGGCATTCAGATTTCCTCACGGCTTTTTCCTTAACTATAACCATTAAGAGCAAGAGATATTTTAGCCCCCAACGCAAAAACTACGAGTATGTGAGAAGTAAAAATATGTGTTATAAGTTTGATGTAGAGTGTGGTGTGTGGAATGGTAGTTTCCGAAAGGCTGAACCTGAACTAATTATGATTTTGCTTTTTAATTGCTTCAATCATACTTCTAATGATTACTTCATTATATCAACCTTTTACTGACCCACTAGAGGGCACGGGTCTCCTCACAGCAGGGAATGGGTTAGCCCTTAGCCCACCACGCTGGCCCAGTGCGGATTGGTGGACAATGATTACTTACACAGTAGTTATTCTTCGCACACCCGCTGTTGCGAGCAAAAATGTGCCTCAGAACTTCCAAGGCCTCCGTCGGCTTGCCGTTCGTCATCAGGAACTTGGGGCTCTCCCTCGCCTGCGTGAGCCACAGCGCCGCCAGGACGAGGGGGGTGGCGAGCACCGCCGTGAGCACCCGCCAGGGCTGCAAGCCAAGGGTGTGCCAGTCGTAGGACAGCACGCCCCACGAGAAGACTAGAATAGAAATTATCCTATAGTCATCAACTATATCGGTTTCTCTTGATTTTCTAAACTTAAGGTCGCCTGTCAGCGATCGCTGTTAAACAATAAGGCCGCCTTTTTTATCCGGTGTACTTTCCTTATTTTTTGTGGTGTACAAATAAATTGTATAGATAAAAAAAAAAAAAACCCATCACATTCCAGGCCCAGTACAGCGCAGTATGGGTTACCGTAATTACTTCGACCTCTAAAAATATTTATAAAGAGTTTTAGATTTTCGTCGTTTAACATCAGTAATTAAAAACGTGCCCGCTAAATTATTATACTGCATATTGTTTTTAATTGATCCACCAAAGTTAAGGACAATTAAAACAGAAGCCGCACTTTTGATCGTCTAATTGTTAGCAACTGTCCCAGTGGCTCATTGAGATTAATGGGTTTTTAATCGAAAGATCACATTACATCGAAATGCGTTGAGCGTGATAAATAAAAACAAGTAAGTTGTTAAAAAGAGCGTACTATATTACAGATGGGGCATCGCAGTAGGTACCTATCATTATAATGAAATCTTTTATTTCATAATGTTGATAAAACAGCGACCAAAGGTTGAAATAGGGAATGAATTTTTTACATAAAAGTCTTCCACTTTTGAAGATACAATTCAACTGGTAGTTCAAGATCTTCCCAAATGCGGTCTTTACGCATGTTTGCTCAGACTCCGTAGCATCCTCATAAAGGCCACATCTAAAAGGGATACTGCTGTGTCGAGGCGAAGAATGCTACGTAAGAAATCTCGTTGGATTTGGATCCACGTAAAGCCCGGTTTTATCATTAACACGTGATAATAATCGTTAAAGACAACCTACTGGAGCAGCGCAGTGGGGTCTATTCTCTTAAACCTAGTATCCTATGGAACTGGCAGCCTGTGCCTATCTGTGGGACATTGACTTTAGCATCATCAACTCATTACCGGTATACATCCGGTGCTTTTCGCTCAATATGAGTAAGGTTTTTCCTATTATAATGCTAAGGATAACTTAAACGATAAACAAGCTTTGGTGCGAATTGTTCTAACTTCATAGCTTAATATTAATTTACTCTGAGATGGTGATAACAAAAAATAGTTTACCCGGCTAAGTATGTTGTGGGCTCTTCTTAGACCAGGGCGCGTTTGGAAGCCTCGTATCTTTAGGTTTAAGTTGGTGAACGAAGTTATACCACCCCCTTACAATTATGTGAACATATATATACGTATGAACGCTTCATAATTGCCTGTGATAGGCCTACATGAATAAAGAAAATTTGAATTTGAATTTTCAGCAGTCCGCAACGGCCAAGTGCGTATTGGTTGACTTCACACGCCTTTCAGCACTTTATAGAGAACTGTTAGCATGCTGGTTTCCCTACGATGTTTTTCTCCAACATAAAAGCAAGTGTTAAATCAAATGATTTTATCTATCTACGAGATTTCATAAGATCCTCATTATTTTTAAGTGGCACAGAAGGCTAATGCTTTGGTAAATAAATAAATAACAATAAATAAATATACTAATACACACGTCGCCATCTAGCCCCAAAGTAAGCGTAGCTTGTGTTATGGGTACTAAGATGACTGATGAATATTTAAATAAATAATATAGATAAATACTTACAATATACATAAAAACGCCCAGACACTGAAAAAACTTCATGTTCATCACACAAACATTTTCCAGTTCTGGGAATCGAACCTACAGCCTTGGCCTCAGAAAGATGAGTAGCCCACTGTGCAAATCTGCCATCTAGAACATTACTAATATAAATAAATAATAAATAAATATACTACGACAATACACACATCGCCACCTAGCGCCAAAGTAAGCGTAGCTTGTGTTATGGGTACTAAGATGACTGATGAATATTTAAATAAATAATATAGATAAATACTTACAATATACATAAAAACGCCCAGACACTGAAAAAACTTCATGTTCATCACACAAACATTTTCCAGTTCTGGGAATCGAACCTACAGCCTTGGCCTCAGAAAGATGAGTAGCCCACTGTGCAAATCTGCCATCTAGAACATTACTAATATAAATAAATAATAAATAAATATACTACGACAATACACACATCGCCACCTAGCGCCAAAGTAAGCGTAGCTTGTGTTATGGGTACTAAGATGACTGATGAATATTTTTATGAATAATATACATAAATACTTATGATACAGATAAACACCCAGACACTGAAAAACATTTATGTTCATCACACAAACATTTTCCAGTTGTGGGAATCGAACCAACGGCCTTGGACTCAGAAAGCAGGGTCGCTGCCCACTGCGCCAGTCGGTCGTCAAAATATAATATATATATATGTAATATAATACACTTACTGGGGCACAAAGATGCAACCAGCATAAGTAGTGCGTTGCACACCAGCACGGCCAGATCTCTCCTCATCCGTGGCATCAGCTCGCCAGCATACGCAAAGCCAAGAGAGGAAGGGCAGGATAAACTGGAAAAATACTTTTATTAACGACCCTGACCAAGAATATCCAGTGTGAGGGCAAGGTCAATAAGTGTTCAGAATTAGGTTTCTAGGTAAAGAACTGTTTCCCCCGATTTCTGATGTCATCCCAACGTGGACCCTTAACACGGTCACGGGGGCATTCGGACTAAACCACAATTATTCCAAAAGTCCACCAAGTCCGATTAACGTCTATCCAAGCAGAGGTCCCAGCCCTCGAAGGATGCACTCTCTAGTCAACATCCCCTCATTTCCCCCCGAGCCCCAGGGCTCAACGACATCGGGGAGGGGAAATGAGCTCCGAAACCTCATAATTGTATACAATTAAATAAATAAATATACTACGACAATACACACATCGCCATCTAGCCCCAAAGTAAGCGTTAGCTTGAGTTATGGGTACTGAGATGACTGATAAATATTTTTATGAATAATATACATAAATACTTAGAATATACATATAAACACCCAGACACTGAAAAACATTCATGCTCATGTTCACACAAACATTTTCCAGTTGTGGGAATCGAACCCATTGTAAATTAGTCGTAAAGTCAACATCTCCTGAGGATGCTCCGGTTCCGGATCGAAACGTGCGTAGAGGGTATATTGACGGAGATCTGTTTGATGTGGAGTATAAGGATTGAAAAAATTATAAATTACACCAAACAGATTCTCCTGCTTTTTGTGGAGTATAGCAAAATAAGCTTAATTTTCATAATATATCATGGAATTCTATCTGCTTCCCAATATTTGGCGGTACTTGTAGTTAACAAATACCGCCAAATATTGGTTTTAAATTAATTACGTCCGAAGCCTCCTACCATATAATGTGGCCAACCAGAATGGAAGCAGAATGAAAGTTATATGTTGTGTCTCCCTCTCTCCTACAAGAGATACGGCCTTTGCCCTGATGGACGACGAGTCGGAGCTCATAGAAAAGTCCTATTATAGTATAAAGGACTAAGTAATCGATAAAAAAGCTTGGGTGTGATTTATTGCTTTAACCAGATCGCTTTTCGAACATTTTTAAATGACAATGTGAGATGATAACAAAAAAATACCCGGCTTAATTTGTTGCGGGCTAAGTTATTGCTTTCAACTCGCTTCTGTCATATTTTACATGTAATGTAAGTGTCAAAAGTGCCATATATGTGCCTATCACCACTTCACTACCATGTAGGTACACCTTTCTCATAAGTGCCATCTATGGGCCTACTTGAATAAAGATATTTTTGACTTTGACTTTGACAATTCCCCTAAGCTCATCGACTTACATTGAAGAATAGGGAGGTATACCTTCCACTAGCTGGCGGGCTGGCTTTATATCTCACGCTCTTTCTGGAACGCAGTTTTAAACTTTTCCTGACGCCATCGTCTCTATTGTTATTGATCCAATGTAATCTGATCATAAATATTTTTTTTTTTTAATCTCTCCCCGATGAGAGTTGAAAGTCTGAAGATGATGTAGATCTACTCACAAGAGCGAGCCGGCAAACTTGCACAGAGCGAAGCTGAGTAGATTTGGCATGAAGGAAGAAGCTAGGGCAATCACTCCTGCCACGGCGGTGGACAGCAGCAGCACTGGCTTCCTGCCGAAAGTATCAGCAGCGCGGCCCCAGAATGGCGCCGTTAGTATCACGCCTGGAATAAACATATTTTTTTCAATTGTTACTGCCGTTTTCTCTACAAACTTAGAATAAGACGTAAGATAAAATTTTTGAAAAAATCTTGTTAAGCCAAAGAAGTATAACTTCCAACGCGTGTACATAAGTAAATACACGTTTTTTATACATCAAAATAGGCATGATGACTTATTGAAAAAAGATGCTCGGAAGTATATATCCAAAAAATATCTCGTTTTTGCAGAAACTTAGAATGAATTGCAAATTTTTCCGGTAATTGGTAGTATGAAATCACAAAATACTTGATATACGCAGAGATTTTCGAAGTTCAAGCGCTACAAAATTATGTTTATATAAGTCATGTCGGTTCTCACTTAGAATTTAAGTAAAAATACGTTTTTCATAATATATTAATCATATATCTTATATCTTTAACCGAGAAATTTATATATATATATATATATATATATCATATCGTTTAAAGAAATAAGATATGATATAAGTATATATATATATATATATATATATATATATATATAATTGGAATCTCGGAATCAGCTCCAACGATGTTCATGAAATTTAGTATACAGGGGGTCTCGGGGGCGATAAATCGATCTAGCTAATATTAGTGATGAATATATCACTAATATTTGATCGAAAACTGAACTGAAACGAAATACATATTAACTTAAAGTTTTGCTTGTTGTAGGAGAGTTTATCCAGCCGTAGGAATTAAAAAAGGTTGATGATAATAATAGATATTATCGTACAAGTAGGTATATACCTAAAAATAAAAGACGGTAAAAATTTATTGTAATCTATCCTACTAATAATATGAAATAAATATTTCATAAATAATTTTTATCTGAATCATATCGATATAATAAAATATCAGCAGGAGATAGTGTAATTTAATTTCATACCTCATAAAACTAACGCTACGAGGTTTCCCCAAGGTTTGAAATAACTATTACTTATTTATATAATATAAAAAGGTATTATTTATTGATGACTGTCCCAAAATATCTTATAAAATTATGTGTCAAGTTTCCAGTTATACTGACAAGTCTGTACCTACCAATATTAGGAATTGAAGCAATAATTCCCCTCAAATTATCAGGAATATCTAGATCACAGGCAGCAGCTGGTAAGATGAAGGAAGATCCAATCATCTCTAACATAGCAGCGCCGAGTATCGTAACCATCAGGATACAGTGGAAAACTTGGTATTTCCCAGCACCTGAAAATTCAAATAGCAATATTGTATACAGTGTGAATAATACAGAAGCGGTTATAGCGCACTGGGTAGGAGCTTGACTTCACTTTCGGGGGCCCAGTTCGAATCCCAGCTCTGACTTTTCTTAGTTATGTACGTTTTAAGTAATTAAAATATCACTTGCTTCGACGACGGTGAACGAAAACATCGTATCGAAACTTCACAAAGGTGAATAGAGTCCACCAATCTGGACTGGGGCAGCGTGGTGGACTACAACCTTAACCTCTTCTCGTTGTGGGGGAGACCCGTGCTCTGTAGTGGGCCAGTAATGGGTTGATGTTGTGATGATGATGATGATACAGCGTACTTGCGCCTGTCAAATAAATAAAGCAATAACGCTAAGTCAATATATGCTATAAAAAAAAGATCCATACCTAATTCCATTATGCAAACGCCCACCAAGATTATGGAAAAAAAATATTGAAGCAAATTATTCAAATTCAAAGTGTACATCTTTCAACTCGATGAACACAGAACAATCTGTATCCTAAAATGCATATAGGTAGGCACTTTTGTAATCTAAATTTTTCTCTCTGTTTGACTCTGTGCTCGCTTGCCGACAAAGACTTGCCGCTAAGCTATTTAGCGTTCCGGTATGATGTCGCGTAGGTTAAATATAACTGCCATTCTCCTCATCAGGTTCGCTCGCTACCATCTTAGACTACATTATCACTTACTACCAGGTGAGATTGCAGTCTAGGGCTAAATTTCAGTGCAATAAAAAATAGTATAGGTAAGTTGTTAAATTTCAACATCGACCCTTTTTCGTACCACAAAGTTCTAAGGCTCTCTCCAGATCTACTTCCATATTGATTTCCAATTTGTCCACAGAAATCCGCTGCAAAGGTAGATCATCCTTCCCTTTTTTCATATTGCTGCAAAAATTTTCAAAATCAATCTGCAAGGTGCTTATATAGAGTTGTCTAAAATAGGGTACTATAATAATATAAGCCTATCATATATTATGAAAAATGAGCTTAATTTGCTATACTCCGTGAACAGCAGCAGAATCTGTATGGTGTAATTTATAATTACTTCAATACGTATACTCCACACCAAACAGATCCTCGGCAATGTACCCTCTACGCACGTTTCACTCCGAAACCGGAGCATCCTCAGAGATGTTGACTTTACAATGAATAATTGTTAAAACTGACTTAACAATTATTCTCTCTGATATATTATCTGTTTGGTGTGGAGTATACAGATTGAAGTAATTATAAATTACACCATACAGATTATCCTGCTGTTCGCGGAGTATAGCAAATTAAGCTCATTTTCATAATATATTATGGATTTCCGCTAAGTAACGCCTGCTTCTATCCAATATAAGCCTATCAACCGCCAAACTAAAGAGGCTGGACTAGGCTAGGCTTTCACAGCTAAATCTCCTAAACCACAATTTGAAGTACCAGGCACACATAAGTTAACATAAATTGAACAAATCTTTCATTAAATACATTGCTCGTCACCGTAAGGCGAGATGTTAAAGAGAAGAAAAATCCTGTTATAATATTAAGGATTATTTAAACAATAAAAAAGCTTGGGTGCGAATTGCTCTCTGTGGTGATAACAAAAAAATAAATTTACCCGGCTAAGTTTGTTGTGGGCTCTTCTTAGACCAGGGCGCGTTTGGAACCCTCGTAGCTTTAGATTTAAATTGGCGAACGAAGTTATCACCATCCAGTTACAATTATGTAAAAAATATGTATGAACGCTGTGATAGGCCTACATGAATAAAGAAATTTTGAATTTGGATTTGAATTTGAAGAATAAGTTTGTTTCTTTGGAATCGAAAAACTCTACCGATTGCAATAATTCCTAAGTATAAAGCCATATTTTATTTTAGTTTTATTAATATCTCAGCGGTACACTTACGCTATTTATAAAGTAAGCTTAAAAAGCTCTACTGAGAAGCTTTATCCACGTGCGCTGACTTAAAAAAAGTGCAAAAATACAAAAAATACTGTTTTTTTGCGATGAAGCGGTGATAGAACAGTGGCTAGGAAGTAGCTCGACGGTGAAGGAAAACCTCAAGCCCTAAGCCAAATACAACAGCCGAATTATTAAAAGTAGGTACATTATGAAATTAGCACATTACGTGCAATGTTGAACCTTTGCAGTGTAGACAATATAACACGCCTACGACGATACATTCATATGCTTTAACTCTTTATGTTAAGGAATATGTAAGTTTAAAATATACAGCGTAAAGTGTTAGTAACTAAAGAACACGTAAATTACCAATAACACAATAATATTAACCATACCTTTTTTATATGTTTGGTTAAATATGACAACAACACAACTCAAATCCGAAGGGTGTGCGTGATTTTAACTCTCACTCGCAAATGATTTGTAAGTAAACAATAATAAATATCTACAATTTCCTAGCAGACCTCCCACTCTCTCCTTTCCCTAAGGCCATGACCCTGTTTAAAGTATCTCACTGGGCATATCTATAGCAAAAGGAGAAAACTGGCGTGTTTGTATAAAGTGCAAAATATACTTAAAGTCGGCTTTTCTAATTTTTATGTTTTTTTGAGTATGTTATTTGCAATTTTTACTCACGGCTACGGTTAAAAGTGTTAGGTAAAAGTGTTTTTCCATTCCTTGACAACCTTTTTTTCTTTTTCTGATAACGTCTGTACTGCAAAATTTTTTTTTTATCATGATCATCATATCCATTCGCGGCCCATTACAGGGCACGTGTCTCCTCCCACAATGATATGGGGTTAAGGACGTAGTCCACCACGCCCGCCCAGTGCGGATTGGTGGACTCCACACACCTTTGAGAACAATATGTACAACTATCAGGCATACAGGTTTCCTCACGATGATTTCCCTCACCTTTGAAGCAAGTGATATTTTAATTACTTAAAACGCACATAACTTAGAAATGTTAAAGGTGCGTGCTGGGTTTCGAACTCGGCCCCCGAATGTGAAGTCGAGCTCCTACCCACTGCGCTATCACCGCTTCATCGCAATATAACAGTATGTTTTGTATTTATGCACTTCGATTTAGTCAGCGCACGAGTATGCAAGCAGGTTTCCTCACGATGTTTTCCTTCACTGTTGAAGCAAGTAATATTTTCATAACTTAAAAAACAAATAGCTAAGAAAAGTTGGTGGTGCGTGCTGGGTTTCGAACTCGGCCCCCCGAAAGTGGAGTCGAGGCCCTAACCACTCGGCTATCACCGCTGCAATTTATTTAAATAAAATGTTTAAAGGAACCTTTTTATAGGAGGCGGGGACAAGGGAAGCCGGAAGGACATTTCAGATCTTTGCGGTATGTATTTTAAACGAGGAAGTTAGCCCCTCGTACCAACGCACTTATGGTATTAACCGCATAACGGTGCAGCCTCTTTCGTTGCGGTTGCGGTTTGTCAGTAGAAAAGTGAGGGTGGAACAATACCGACCAGTTCATGAGCACACTCAGTTATATATCTTCTAGAATACCATTTTACAGGCGACCTTGGCACGTTAGCTATGGCATCTTGCCTCAAGTATCAAGATGACCAGATCCTTCCTAAATGGCTGCAGACTGCAACGCCTCCATGACTGATCTTGAGCTTGCTACATGGTTCAAGTTGTACATCATTAGGTGCCTTCACCTGAAGCTCGGAGGAATTTATAGTTTATTTCAGTCTGTGGGAGACTTCGCACCGTAACTAATTAACACCTAAAAATAACATGTGCTACAAACGATTGCCAGAAATAGATGAGGCGTATGCGTTTAAAGTAGAGATGTACCAAGTAAATGTTTCGGCGAGTAACCGAGTATCGAGTTTTACTCGGTTTTATTGTCGCAAAACCCCCTAATGTATTTTAGTACGCCTCGTATACATGTCCCTAGTATCTTTTATGCAAGTTTAGTGCGCCTCGTATGCATATCCCTAGTGACTTTTATTCAAGTTTAGTACGCCTCATATGTATATCCCTAGTGTCTTTTATGCAAGTTTAGTACGTCTCCTATTCAGGTCGCTAGTGTCTTTTATGCAAGTTTAGTACACCTCGTATACATGTCCCTAGTGTCTTTTATGCAAGTTTAGTAGGCCTCGTATGCATATCCCTAGTGTATTTTATTCAAGTTTAGTACGCCTCATATGTATATCCCTAGTGTCTTTTATGCAAGTTTAGTACGTCTCCTTTTCAAGTCGCTAGTTTCTTTTATGCAAGTTTAGTACACCTCGTATACATGTCCCTAGTGTCTTTTATGCAAGTTTAGTAGGCCTCGTATACATGCTCCTAGTGTCTTTTATGCAAGTTTAGAACGCCTCGTAAACATGCCCCTAGTGTCTTTTATGCAAGTTTAGTACGCCTCGTATACATGCTCCTAGTGTCTTTTATGCAAGTTTAGTACGCCTCGTATACATGCCCCTAGTGTCTTTTATGCAACTTTAGTACGCCTCGTACACATGCCCCTAGTGTCTTTTATGCAAGTTTAGTACGCCTCATATGCATATCCCTAGTGCCTTTTATGCAAATTATGTCGTTCGTCTGCGCGGACAAAGTTGCGGTATGAATTAGTTAATAAATGCTGCATATGAAAAGATTTGCGTTATTGATTATTGAGTTGAGCGAAATTAATTATCTGTATCTACAGCAGTAAATTAGGCGTGACTAATTTATTGCTATAATGGTTCCGTAGACGAGGTGCAGTTTTTTGGGTTACTCGCAGTGCCGGATTAACCGCGTACCAATAGTAGCAATTCCTACGGGCCCCGCGCGAAAGAGGGCCCCGCATATTTAATACCACTCATATCTGCCTGACTGACTGACAGACACGCACACGCACACGCTCACGACCACGCACACAAACATCGCCTATAGAAATTTACTACACTATTAATAACCTACAAAATTGTAACCTGTAGATAGCAGCTACGTATTGTATATAAGATACGTATTTAAGATACGTTTATTCGTCTTTAAGATACGTATTGAGTATGGAATTGTATTTTTACTACTTTATACTTAAGAACCCATAGCAGATCAAGGGCTCTTCTAAAGAATTTGCTACGGGCCCCGTGCCCGCTGTTGCTTAATCAGGCACTGGTTACACGTGTCACTGATAATGTTACTATTTTGCGGGTATTAGGTGTAGGTGTTAAGCTTCATCGTCATCAACCCATTTCCAACCTAATACAGAGTACGGGTCAGTTTACACGCACTTGAGTACATTGTGGGGAGCGCGAAGGCAAGACAATTTCCTTCACCGTTAAAGCAAGTGATATTTAGTTAAATAAATAAATAAATAAATAAATATACTAGGACAATACACACACCGCCATCTAGCCCCAAAGTAAGCGTAGCTTGTGTTATGGGTACTAAGATGACTGATGAATATTTTTTTTTAATGAATAATATACATAAATACATAGAATATACATATAAACACCCAGACACTGACAAACATTCATGCTCATCACACAAACATTTTCCAGTTGTGGGAATCGAACCCACGGCCCTTGACTCAGAAAGCAGGGTTGCTGCAAACTGCGCCAATTGGCCGTTGTTTGAAGAACGCACAACACTTGGAATAGTTTGAGGAGCGTGCCGGGTCCTCGGTCCCCCCAAAAGGGTGGCCAAAGCCTTACCCATGGGGTATCACCGGACTATCACCGTTCTGCGCTCGGTGTCAGTGTTTAGCCCCATGTGTCCGTAATTACACCGGTAACCGCGCCCTTCATACCCATTCATAGTACACAGGAATGCTGCTTTGCGTCAGAAATAATAATTATAATAATAATGCATATATATATTTAATTCATAGTGGCGAAAACCTTACAAATACCAATTTTACATAATTTATCTAAGGTACAGTTTTCTTCATCAAATGATGCAAAATATATTAAATTAATTTAAAATGGTTGAAATAAAAACTAACCTAAAATCTTGCGATTTTGTGGTATAGCTTTTGGATCTCTTCCTGATAGAAGGTATGAGTTATTGCACATAATTTAGGCCTTAATTATTAATAATTTTTAAGCAATAAGTTAGGCCTTATTTATTTGTATTTAGTTACAAATATTGTTATAAATATATTTAAGTAATAAAATATTTTTCTACGGGTATATGTACATTTGCACAACCTCCCTTTTTTCCGTATTTGTTTTTATTCGCCATTGGTTGCCTGGAAGAAATCGCAATGATGCGATAAGGCCGCCAAATTGTATACGCTGGTTTGTTATACTTTTATTTTTATGTACTTTTTCATACTTCCACGGACAAGCTCTGACGCTTAAAAGAAATCCACGTGGATGTAGTTCCCTTCCGATATTTAAGAGTCGTCTGAAGGACTACTACCTCACTTTGAGTGATGGAATTTGAAGTAGATTCTTTATATTTTTTTTTTATTTGTGTGGTAAAATCTTCTTATAAATATTATGTTAGTTATATATTTATATATATTACGTATAATTATTTAAATTATATATGTATTTGTATCTTTACATTTTGGTATTTATGTATATCTATCAACACTCTTGGCACTATCCCGTTCTCTTGCTGTAAGTCCTATCTACAAAGGTTGCCTGTAAGAGATTGCTTGCAGCAATAAGGCCGCCTTTGCATGTCTACATTGTGTACTGTATACTCCTTACTGTTTCTTTTCCTGTATGTTATACGGGCAATAAAGTGTTTCTTCTTCTTCTTAAAGCTCTACAACTATAAAACTTTTTATTCCTTATTTATTCGCTGTCCTTTGGTAACGGTAACGGGAATCAGGTATGTCTTCCAAAAGCTAAAGCTAAAGCTGCAGGCGATCGCATTAGCGTAAGTACGGCGTAAATATTATTCGTTCTATGATGCTCTCATAAACTTGTGTGGTCCTGAACGGAACGCACATTTTACCACGGACCCCTGAATTAATCAATAAAAAGTAATTTGTTCTCGATAACGTGTGATATAGACATTCATTTGTCGCCGATGATGAATTGCAATAAAAATATTCCGCTAATATTATTATAATAAATAATAAATAAATATACTACAACAATACACACATCGCCATCTAGCCCCAAAGTAAGCGTAGCTTGTGTTATGGATGCTAAGATGACTGATGAATATTTTTTCAATGAATAATATACATAAATAACTCATAAAATATATATAAACACCCAGAAACTGAAAAACATTCCTGTTCATCACACAAACATTTTCCAGTTGTGGGAATCGAACCCACGGCCTTTGACTCAGAAAGCAGGGTCGCTGCCCACTGCGCCAATCGGCCGTCAAATAATATAAACTCGCAATGATTCCTTGATTACGACTCTATCGTACGAGTCTCTTTGACGACCACCCTAGAGCGTAGTGCTGAGCGCTGTAGTTTATAAAGGCGGAGGTAACAGGTTCGATACACGGCAGGGGCTATCTGGGAATTTTTAATATCTGAACTATCTTTGGTTAGGTCTGTTAGGCTTCGGCCGTGGCTAGTTATCACACGTCCGACAAAGATGTGCCGTCAAGCACAATGCTGCTCCAATACGGGTTGGTGGGTTTTACCGATTAATATCACATTTTTGTGATAATAACCGGGACCAACGACGTTAATTTTTCAGTTATTTATTCCACTACAAGACGCAGTCTAAGATGGTAGCGGACTAACCTGTTAAGGAGTATGGTAGTCATACCCCCAATCGGTTCCTACGCGACATAGAAACGGATCACTAAATCGCTTAGCGGCACGTCTTTGTTAGTAGAGTAGTAACTAGCCACGGCCAAAGCTGCCCACCAGACCAGAGACCAAAATTCGGAAATTATAAATTTTCAAATTGCTCCTGCCGTGTATCGAACCTGTTACCTCCGCCTTTATAAACTACAGCGCTCAGCACTACGCTCTAGGGTGGTCGTCAAAGAGACTCGTACGATAGGGTCGTAATCAAGGAATCATTGCGAGTTTATATTATTTGACGGCCGATTGGCGCAGTGGGCAGCGACCCTGCTTTCTGAGTCAAAGGCCGTGGGATCGATTCCCACAACTGGAAAATGTTTGTCTTAAATTTACAACACTCACCGTTGCGCTAAGGAGGTCGTCAAAATGAAATTAAATGAAAGATAAAATAACTGATTCAAATAGAATACAGTACAGAGATAATCGTACAAACAGAGATACAAGAAATATACATAATTTGGTAGAAAACCAACCTGTTAGGGGTATATCAGTTATATAAAACAAATACGCCTATCGGTTCCTACGCGACATCTCGCCGGAACACTAAATCACTTAGCGGCACGTCTTTGTCAGTAGGGTGGTAACTAGCCACGACCAAAACTAGACCAGAGAAAATTCAGAGATTATAAATTTCCAAATTGAATAGTACCCGGGAAACGAACCCGGGACCTCGTACTGAAATTCAAAGCGCTCACCGTTGTGCCAGGGAGGTCGTCGGACTTATCCTGTCGTCTGTTACGCAGTGGCGTGTATAGAGGGTATGCACAGGGTATGCAAATGATATAAAATTAAGAAAATCTCCAGTACCAGTTATAAATACTTATGTATGTTTGTAGTGACTCTACCACCGGTTGGGAAAGCAGATTCTACCGAGAAGAGCCGGCAAGAAACTCAGTAGTTGCTCTTTTCCAACATCAACATTTACAATAATTTTTCTATCTTACGGGAGATGAGCGAGGCCGGCTGCTTCCAATCTACCTTGTCATTAAGGAATTCATCAAATGTATAGTAACCTCGCTGTATAAGATGTGTTTTTACACATTATTTAAAGCCGCTTGTATGTATTGGTAGGTCAAGAATTACCTCAGCAATCATGTTGTAAGGAATCATTAAAACTTACAGTGTCTAGCCTTAAGTTTTTTTAAACTCTTCCTGAATATTTTCTTCATTATATATCATCTGTATACCTTGTGTATACCCTCTATGCACGCCACTGTTGTTACGTTAGTAACTTCATAAAGGTAAGCCTATGTTACAGTAAATTTATAAAGTGGGTAAATAATTAAACTTTTGATATTCATCACGTTTAGTTGGTGGTTTTTTTTATATAAATACGACTGCATTATCGATGCACCTCGGTCCTACATGGACTCGAACGATGCAAAGATACCTCCCGGTGTCTTATTCGTTTATCACCTACTTGAAATAAATAAATTTAGAATTTCACCACTAGGCCATAGTCACGTGCGAATTACCGAAAGTTGTGAATAAATAAATAGCGGAATCTTCCGCCGCGATGTCACCTCGCTGATAACGTGAGGTTCGCGTACGCAGATGCCTCTGTGTTTGTTTATTTGTTTGTTTGCGCTGCTCTAACGTGGGGGGTCGACAATCGCGATGCGATAACACTATTTGTTTATTACGTACGGCCTAATAACTGACTTTTGAAAAAGTTGGAGGTTCTTCGTTTAATGTTTTTTTTATTTGGCTAACCGCCCATCGCAGTATTTAAACTCAACGTTTTACAAAAGATTGATCAAAAACGAAGTATATACTACTTATATCATAGAAACCATTTATAATTTCTGAATTTTCTCTTGTCTGCGAGTCTTCATGGGAGGCTTTGGTCGTGGCTAGTTAACACCCTACCGACAAAGACGTGCCGCTAAGCGATTTAGTGTTGTGGTGCGATGTCGCGTACAAAACGATTAGGGGTATAACTATAATACTCCCCAACAGGTTCGCTACCATCTTAGACTGAATTATCAATTATATTGGTCAAACATATAGTGGTACAATAGATTGGTCAAAGGCTAGCTTGTACTGAAATTTATCTTATAAGCGGAGCCCCCAAGGGTATTTTTTCCTCTAAAGGTACTGAACTCTAACAAACAAAATATACCACAAAACAATTTTTTTAAAGTGTAGATGAAATCACTCACTTTTACGCCTTTTGATATTCTCTTAAAACTTTCATAAAATAAAGACAAAGAGTTATTCTTTAGGTAATATTTAGCACTACAAAAACCCTGCCTTCTTGTACAGAGTTTTTCGGAATACTGACTAATTCTTTGTTCACGATGACCATATAATGTTAACCATGGAGTAATAAATAATTAGGTATAATCTAGTTAACACCATAATATTGCATCACATTTCCGTGGATCAGACATGAGCGACAGTGGTAGTAAAACCCACTTTTTACAAGACTACCATTTATGAATATCAAGGTAATCTCACATTCATCATGTGTGGTGTCATTTTCAATTGACATCCGGAGGGCAGTCGGTGTAAACTTTTTATTTTTCTTTTGAAGTTATACTTATTTAGCGGCGTTAGGAAAAAAACATGGTAGTGAAATAATACGATGTAACATGCAAAAATGCGCATGCGCGCTTTACACGATTTCAACAGGATGAAGGTAGTTGCGAAACCGAATGAGAGGGCAATAAATCGTCCGTCAGCTCACTTTTTACGATGTACACGGTCACAAAAAACCGGCACCCTGTAGTTAGATATAAGGTTTATCAATGTATACTTTCAATTTTCAAAGACTGCGGACTCAAGTGTACAAAAATCTCAAATTTAGTGAAACTTGGTGATCCGATGATGAGATAACTAGAGGCGTTATAATAAAACTTACAATGTATCAAATACTTTATTTTATTGTAAGTGTCGTTTTCTCTACAAACGAAGAATAAGGCGTAAGATAAAATTTTTGAAAAGATTTTTAGCATGTTACGCCAAAGAAGTATAATATATGGATAATTTATATAAATACTTATAATATATATATATAAACACCCATCACTGAAAGAAATTCGTGTTCATCATACAAAACATTTCCTAGTTGTGGGAATCGAACCCACAGCCTTGGACTCAGAAAGAAGGGTTACTGTTCACCGCGACAATCGGCCGTCTTAAAAATGAGAATGATGTTCGAATCCGATCCGCTCTGTTCTATTATAGTTCTTTCTCTGATTTCCCAGGTGCTCTTATTCAAGTTAATTCTTCCAGGATTAACCTTGACAACTCCTGCACTGACCCTCTCACTTTCTCCCTCTCCTCTCCGTCTCTGCGGATCAACGAAACTCGCCACCTTTTATGACGCTTGTCATCAGTCTTCGTTGGCATTTAGCCATTTACAAGCTGTCTATGACATTTTAAACATTCCCCATAGTGACCACATCTGAAACGCTTGCAATCATCCACAAACCTTAGAAAAAGTAGATCGAAACTGCAATGTGTCATACTAGATGGCGCTACAGTCACTATAAGACTGATATAAGAGGCTAAAAATTTACTAATTTTGGCATCGGCGGTAGGAGAGCAGACAGAGTAGCATATGTTAATACTTTTGAAACGTCAAGTATGTTTGTTTGTGGTGACTTTACCACCGGTTAGGAAAGTAGATTCTTCTGAAAAGAGCCGGCAAGAAACTCAGTATTTGGTCTTTTCCAACATCAAAATTTACAATCATTTTTCTAGTACCTACCTAGGTCCCTTTTAAAGGCAGAGGTGCCCTAAGGGTTTTATTAGTGAGCCATAGGGTTAGAATAGAGAATGAAGACTTTTTTTTAGAAAATGCTTATATTAGTTATTTTAAAACAAACGGTTTTTGTGTGGAATACTTACTTATCAGTTATCAGAAAGTGTCTGTGGAATTACCGCTGGAATTTCGCTATAACACATAACAACACAAAATCGTGTTTTATTATACTTGTATGTACTCCGAACGTAACCACTTCACCACTGAAAAAATACTGATGTAGAATAATATATCCAATAGATCGGATATAGCGGATGCTGTGGACTCTTCGTGATTATTTGATTACACGAGATTAGATATAGTTCAACTCATTGAGTCAGTATGCACTACGTATTAGAGTTGTCTTGCCCAAAGAAAACAATACGCATGGCGACGGCGTAAAGGGGTTAAGGCCGCAGTCCACCACGCTGGCCCAGAGTGGATTGGTAGACTCCACACACCTTTGAGAACATTATGTAGAACTCTCAGGCATGCAGGTTTCCTCACGATGTTTTCCTTCATCGTTGAAGGTTTTTTATTTATTCCACTATAATTCAGACTTTGACTACAATCTAACCTACTGGTAAGAAAAGATGCAGTCTTAGATGGTAACGCGCAGACCTGTTAGGGGTATGAAATAACTATCAAATCCCCACCCCCCTAATCGTACTGGAACGCTAAACGCGTAACCGGAAGTCATTGTCGGTAGGATGGTTACTAGCCACGGTAGAAGCTCTCCACCAGACAAAAATAAATGCTGCGTTAATTCGATTTTATTGAGCGATTGATACTGCCCGCGACATGATCGCCAATTGTGTCGGTTTGAAATGTTATTGGGGCGACGACCCGTATGCCGTCACGAAAAACGGCATGACGCTCTTTCTTGCCGACATGCGTCCGCTTCCTGCCTACTACAAAGTATTCTCGCAAATTGCAAAATTCCTCCAAGATTGGTTAACCTGTGAAGCCAGGGATGTTTCCTGTTGAAACTTTATTTGGTTGCTTTTCGGGATTCTTCTGCACAACCAAACAAATAAAAAATTTCCTATCCAAACTATATCTGTATTTAATTTCATTAAACGATTTTAATGAAATGCAGTCGCTAATCCGAATTGAAGTAACTTACAAACATACATCTACGTTCGCATTAATCGGTGCAGTCGCTAAACAATAAAAACAGACATTAACAGTAATAAAAGTATAGATTTTGAGTAGTTTTTACCTGACTTCAGACTTACTGACATACTTGTCAGTTGCAATGAGGATATAAACACTAAGTCAGTTGCAGCCCAGTGGACCATAAAACGTAGAGCCAAACGTTACTTTGTTATTGTCTCTAGTACGTGGACCTTACATGGACATTACTAGATGAAATCTTTACTATTGAATGACTCCTATCTGTTTCGAACAGCTGCCATTCAAAAGCAACAATGTTGCAACCAGTGAAACTCGTAGATATAGATTTCAAAACTTGATACGTGAATGGTTTTCTTATTTCCACATAATATAAGTATGTTCATGGAAAATTTACGAATGGTTAGCGCTATCTTAGATATTATACTAGCATAGTATATTTATGCTACAGTCATCATCGTCATCAGTAGTGCTTAGATAGAGCGCGATTACCTGTAGATGCTACCCTATTCACTGTTGATTTTAAGTGTAAGGAGATGGGGCAAAAAGAAGCCAAATGGCATTGCGGTGCGTTTGATAATTTAAGAAGAAAAACGATTCTACGTAACGATGCGGATCTTTGCGATACCTCGAAGGTTGACGGTAAAAGGGTTGTTTTTATTTATAAACTAGGTTCCGCCCGCGACTTCGCCTGCGTGGACTTTAGAATGAGGTTCGTTAAAAATGTTCTCTCTTTGAGAACTCTTTGAGAGATCGGTATAGAAAGTACATGTCTGATATGCATACCAAATTTCGAAGCGATCTGAACGCGGCGTAGCTCGTAAACAATTTTAAATTTTCCCTCGGGAACTACTTAAGGGATCGGAATAAACGGTAGCCTTTGTTCTTTTCCATGTCAAAGGCTACATTCATGACAAATTTCATCAACAACCGTTCAGCCGTTTTTGCGTGATTTAGTTGCAAACATCCACACTTTCGTATTTCTAATATTAATAGCTTATGCCCGCGACTTCTGCGTGGACTTCAGAATTGAGTCGTTAACAATTTTTAATCCTACCACGGGAACTGTTTGAGAGATCGGTATAGAAAGTACATGTCCTTTTCCATAGCATAGGTGACATGTATACCAAATTCCAAAGATGTCTGCCCGCGGTTTAGCTCGTAAACAATTATTAATTTTCCCTTAGAAACTTCGTAAGGAATCGGGATAAAAGGTAGCCTATGTTCTTTTCCACGTCAAAGACTACATGCATGCCAAATTTCATTCAAATCCGTTCAGACGTTTTACCGTGAGTGGGTAACAAACATCCACACTTTCACATTAGTAGGAGAACTCTTCCGTTATGTGAAATAGAAATAAGGAAGCTAGAGTATGCACATATATAGTATCAGCTCATTAGAACTGTAAATAAAACAAATACCTCATCTACAGCTATGCACATATTTAGCTGTTAAACAAACAAATACTTGGGCGTTACTGAGTAAACTGTCTAATTTTAGATCTCGGGAATTGCAGAATAAACAGAAATAACATAATAATAATTGTTTTGTTGATAATTTTGCAAAACCGTGACGTCACGTAGATAAGTATCTAGTTGTTAGAGGAAAGGTTTTAAGAAATTTGTCTGTGTGAAAATGCTTTTCTCTTGTTTTAATTTCTTTTTGCGGGTCCTTGAACTTGTCCTTGAAGATGGTAGGGGGCCAACCTGTTATGGAGTATGGTAGTCATACCCCTAATCGGTTACCACGCGACGTCGCACCGACTAAATCAGAAGATATACAATAGAATACAGAAGTTTAGCTCACTTATAAGTTTTATTGTGACATGATCAATAAAAAATATTTAAATTTTAAAAGATTTTATTTAAAAAAAAAAACATACGAAACTTTATACCTACCAGGTATTCTTGCGTAAGTCAAAGGTGATGAATTTTATTTAAAAAAATCTAAAAGTACCGTTTGTAAATCCAAAAGCAGGAATTCCTTCAGGAACGAATATTAGTGTAGCTTTTTGTGACGGTATGGTATATGGAGGTAAGTACTGATGCCATGCTTATTTCTGCCCCAAGCAGAATTGCTATGTTCCGAAACCGGCACGGTTAAACCCGTATCGTATTAACCTGACTTGCATTTTAGTTAGTTAAGTTTAAGTTTAATTTCATTTATTATTTTTAAGACATGAATATTAATAATTTTAATCCGATTTAATTCATTCTTGTTTTGTTTCTAAATAATTGATTAAGTTAAATTATTAATTGTAACTTAGCTTTAAATATTTATACTTTTAAAGGTTTATATTAACAGACTAATAATTAACTGTAAATAATTTATAGGAATAACTTTTTGCATGCTGTGCATAACCTGTAAATAGTTGAACATTTACTATGTGACTTATTCCAAAAAGTTTTAATGTATCTACTGTTGGCTATCCATTATAAATAAATAAGTATCTCTACCCTCAGTGAGTTGCTCAATAAGAAGCTACAGTCCTAATAAAACCTATTCTCGAAATAAGTATATGCATTTATATCAGTTCCAAAATTGTATATATATATGAACCTAAATAATATAGGATCATATATTCGATTGTAAGTGCACTATGATAAAAATATAAAATTTAAATTAACAAATGGTGAAAACTTTAACAGCAAGCGAAAAAACTTCGTACAAACTTATTATTTCATAAACTTTGAAAATAATACAACGAGACGTACCTACCTCATATTCGTACGTATATACTCGTAGCTTTATGGATTTTTTTTTGTGCCCTGATGTCACGACTTTCGACGACGACATAATGACGTAAAAGTTTCAGCCAAAACTCTGTTGGCGTAACATATAATACACGCAACGTCGCGCGCGGATCCTAGTTCAAAATAGATCTTCGGCAGATGACGTCTTCAGATTTCAGTATATAAAGATAAAACTTTCCGATCTCATGTAATTGTCGTAGGAAAATAATTACAGTAACACCGGATAGATACACGTAGAGAGAGAGAAAACTGAGTGGAAGGATTTAATCGTTTTTTTTTAGTTTTATATTCAATTAATTTAAGTTTAATTAGGGTTAAGTTAAATTAAGGTAGGTTGATTTCATTCGTATTTTTTTTAGACATGCAATTTCCTAATTTAGGCCATCTCGGAACTCTTCTCGAGATATTTATAATCTGATTTCTATGGAGCATGTATTTTGTGTTCTATTCTCCGTACCTTCCGCTTTCAGAATTCTATAGGAATAAAAATAATGGTTATTAGCCCACTAACTCGCATTGGACCAGCAGGGTGGGTCTATGCTTTAAAAACCTCTCTCATGTAAGAGATGTCCCAGTCCAACAATGGGACGTTAAAAGACTGACAGAAGTGTTCGACCAACTTCCGTTCAACCACGGATGAAATACAGTTTTCAGGAAAATTCGTACCCAAGAGAACCCCAGGTGTTTTGTTAAGAGGGGTAAATCGTTTTCAAGAGAAACATATTAAACTCACAAAATACGGTTTAGAAGCAGATTCGCGGCTTAAATTCAAATTTTTCAAATTATTCATGTTATGGCACTTATGAAGCGTTCATACATATTTGTAAGGGCATGGTGATAACTTCGTTCGCCAAGTTAAACCTAAAGCTACGAGGGTTCCAAACGCGCCCTGGTCTAAGAAGAGCCCTCAACAAATTAAGCCGGGTAAATAACAGAGATACCCCGTCCAGGGCTGTGCGCTTCCATCTTAGACCGGCCCATCTCTAACACTTAGGTAAGATCGCAGTCGAGCTATAACTTTTCAAAAAAAAAGGGAACAATAAAATTTACGTCGCTGCTAATATAGAAACTCATCTCAATATCATCTCTCACAAGATAGAATAATGTTTGTTAAATTGTAAAACGTTGTCAATGTAAAAGAGCAACTGCTGAGTTTCTTGCCATTTTATTCTCTGTGGAATCTACCTATCGAACCGGCGGTAGAGTCACTGGAAACGTATAGTCTCGACGTTTGAAAGACCTTGAAATAAATTTTGGATTTATTGTATACAGTTGCCACGGAATATAACGGAACTAGGACAGCAGCGTCCTTTGTGCTACTACTACCATATTCTGCGATCACTATCCCTTCTGCCAAACTTGGTGATTATGGGCACACCCTCCATTGGCCTAGCCTTTACCACGTTTAAAACTGAGTGGAAGGATTTGATCGTTTTTTTTTTAGTTTTATCTCAAATTAACAGTGGACTTATTATTCTTTTTAGGCAATACAAAATGCATCTGAAATTGGAGAAAAGCGATAAGCAATTAGAGGCGGAAAGGACACATCCGCTGAAGTATGCTGCGACTATCGAGGAAGCCCTAGATGCAACAGGTCAGTTCGTTTGAAACTAAGACTAAAACTTGGAGTAGTAGTAAAGCTTTTCGTGACAGAGCTCGTCCGGGGAAGTACTACCACCATGCGTATTATTTACTTGATATATATATATATATTTATACTACGACAATACACACATCGCCATCTAGCCCCAAAGTAAGCGTAGCTTGTGTTATCGGTACTAAGATGACTGATGAATATTTTTATGAATAATATACATAAATACTTAGAATATAAATATAAACACCCAGACAATGAAAAACATTCATGCTCATCACACAAACTTTACCAGTTGTGGGAATCGAACCCACGGCCTTGGACTCAGAAAGCAGGGTCGCTGCCCACTGCGCCAGTCGGCCGTCAAACTTTTTAACAATGAATTTTTTTTTTATTTGCTGGCCTTTTGAGTACCCAAGCTACCAGCGGTCAGGGCTTTAGAGTGAGGAACCTCCTCACAAATCGTGTTTCAAGGACTACTGCCATCTGTATCCGACCCTTGATCCAACAACCAAGCGAAAGCTTCTTAAGATGGTGGACGAAGATTTTCGCGAGAAGACCATTGACTTTACATACTTTATTATATTATTATTATGTACTTGTGCATATATTTAAATATATTATGTATGTTATATCTTAATATATATAAATCTCCTGTCACGATGTTTGTCCGCGATGGACTCCTAAACTACTTAACCGATTTTAAATTAAATTGGCACACCGTGAGCAGTCTGGTCCAACTTAAGAGATAGCATAGCTTAGATCTTTAATTATAGTCGCAATTTCATTTTATTGCAAATTATTTGTCTATAATTAATTGACAGTCACATGTTATATATATATATATATATATATATACTACTATGGCTATGATATAATATGAGGCTTAGCGATACTGAATACATTAAAAACAAAATCAAACGCAGACGAAGTCGCGGGCAACAGCTAGTATGTATATATATAAATATATATATATATATATATATATATATATATACAGCTGATACTTTCAACTTTTCGACAAATGAGCAGTTTGTTCTTTTTTTGGAGAATATAATCTTTTAGAGCGATAATAGTCTAGTAATTAACATAAACACCCTGTCGGGGGATTGAGTTCGATTCCCGGTTTTTAATTCAAGCAATTAAAATATCAGTTTTCTAAACAACGCGAGGACCACGTCTAACTTTTCGAGTAATGTGTGTTTTAAATTCAAGAAATTGAAATATCACTTGGCTTTAAGCGTGAAGAAAACATTCATCATTAGTGAGGAAATCCGGCATGCATGAGGCTGAGAATTCATGACGTTCACAAAGGCCTCTGAAGCCTACTAATTCGCCTATGGCCAGTGGACTACGGCCTTAACCCTTCCCATTGTGAGAGGAAACCCGTGCCCAGCAGGGCTCGCTCGGGCAGGAGATACAATTATATCCCCTGATTATATCCCCTTGCAAGGGATATAATTAACGTGTATATCTGCTAAAGCAAGGGAATCTATATATATTTATTTATTTATTTATTAAGGACACTAACAATATACATATTTACCATATACAGGAAGAACTTGTACAATATTTAACACATTCCCTTATATGTACATCTATAACAAGTGACCATGACATTCACAGAAATTAATAATAATAATGACATGTAAACACAGCAAAACTAAAAATAATAATAAAGATAGGAAGGATATTACATACAGAACACCTATTCTGTATGTAATATCTACCATTTATAACTAAAGAACAGCTGGACGTGGACCAATTTTTATGATATTTGATTTTTTCGATTTCTCTAAGACCGGAATAGGATAATAAGTATCGTATTAAAATATAAAATACATAAAAAACAAAAGGGACAGCCACTAGGGAATAGAAGAAGTTTGACCCCGTTTATTATTACACATGTATTATTTGGATATTATTTCCACTTGTGCGCCAATGCTCTGAAAGTTGATAAAGCTGTGGGAGAAGATACATTTGTATCCTTTCTCCAGGGGATATTATTGTCTCCTGCTAGCCGTGCTGTAGTGTACCGGTAATGGTGAAAGGCTTTAACCGAAATCCGGTAATGCATCTGTTGATATAACGAACTAGAAGCCGATTTTCGACAGAGGTGTGCTTTATCAGAAACTGCCATTCACACGTGCGCCCATGTTCTCAAGGTTTCGGCAAATATAACTTCGGGTTGCTTCTGGTATGCAGCTGGACGCTGCAGGCGATGGGCATGGACCTGTTCGGGACCAGCTTCGTAGTCGCCGCGGCCGTTTGCGACCTGGAACTGAGCATGCAGCAGAGGGCCCTGTTGACCGCTACACCTCTGATCGGTGAGTATTTAAGGAAACATCTTGGGTTGTTGAGAATCGTATCTTCTAAAGCTGGATGGATATATATCTTCTTGTAATGAAATGTAAATTTATTGCTTTCCAAATTATCTACTCCAGCGACTAGACGACTAAGGCGACTCGTGTAAGCGGTGGTATCCCGGTGGTGGCTGCTGCCTGCTGGCCAGCTTCAACGGTAACTGTAGTTTCACCATTTGCTGATGGAGAACCAGTACTTAATTTTAATCCTAGTAGAAAGTTCAGTCGGTTTGAGATCGAATCGGAAATGAGGTTATCCGAAGTAGAGATTAGCTCAACGAGCCACGAAGCAGAAATTGGAATGGGCTGTGAACATAGCATGGAGAACCGATGGACGTTGGGTTACGAAGGAGCTAGAATAGCTACCACGCATCGGTGAACGCAGCGTTCGACCTCCAAAGAGTTGGACACAAAACATCAAACCAATCGCTGGGAGCACTAAAAACAAGCGGCCACTAGCACTTACAGAACACAAAATTATATCCCCCATTATAATTTATATCCCCTGACAAGGAATATAATTACTTGTATTTTAATCCGCAAATTATAGACAAAAGAATTAAACTCAAACATAACCTTTACAGTGAAAAATAAATATCCACAACTACAACAATTGTAGAAGTGCCAACAATATAATCCTACGCCAACCGCGAACTAATTATGGCAAACGAAAAATTACTTTTCAAAGTGCTCAATTATATAATAAACTACCTAAAAATCTTAAAGAGTGCAAAAATATACACACCTTCAAAAAATTACTAAAATACCATTTTCAGAATAAAACTTAAACTTTACATTTTAATAATAAAACTTATTTTCTATCTAAGAAATAAAGAAATTAAATACCAAACTAAATAACCAAGTAGCAGTTTCAGTTGTGACATCTAGTTGTGGATGAATCCATGTTACCTATGCAGTGACATAGCCGGGGCTCGCGTCAGCAGTTGAGTTTCGATATGATTTTGATGCGACGGTGCTTCAAAACTGCCCACTTCCAATTTACAATTTATGTATTGTGCGCTCGAAGTATGGAGGGTAGAGGTAAGGAGAGTCATCTGTGTATATGAAAAAGTGTCGACAAAATGTATTAAATTAGGATGGCGCCACATTTGCATCAGGGTAACTCTTAAAAGAAGCGCCAAATATAAATATTGTTAGAGTAGGCTTGAAAAATAAGGAAGTAAGGTTATATTTACCACAATATTTTGTACAACGTAAGTTGTTGAAATTCTCAATAATTAACTACTTTAGTCGATAATGACATTAAATTTTTTAACTCGGAATACTTCAATTCATCTACGATTGCTACATTCATACCATACCCTGTGCATCCACCAGCGCCATTGTGGAGGATTTTTGAACTGTTATTTAGCGCAACAACTGGACACTTTTTCAACTTTTCTCCCATATAAGATGACTCTCCTTACCTCTACCCTCCATAGCTCGAAGATACAATTTTATATAATTACCCTCTTTTTGTAAATTAGCCTGTAAGTTCCATTTAAGTGGAAATTCCTTTATGGAACAATAAATATCTTAAACCAGAATTAACGTGTCAACCTGCCCCAAGTTCAACCCCGTTTTTTATTACACATATATTATTTCTACTCGTGCGCCTGTGCTTTGAGAGTTGATACAGCTGTGGGAGAAGATAATAATAATTTTTTATCCTTTCCCCGAGATGGTTTTTAACTAAAATTAAATACATATGAGTTAGATATGCCAGCCTGGTGGTTAATTAAGTGTCATCTGCATATCGACTGCGAAAGGTACAAAAGTCATTTGCGGCATTGAGTATACGCTTTGATAATATGATTCCTAAGGTAATTTGGGACCTACCTATGTTTAAAGAATATGCTAAAACCCATTTATTACAGCGAGGTTACTAAACAATTAATGGTTTCTTAATGAAAAGGTTGCAAGCTTCTGACTGCTGGCATTGCGTATCTGAATCTAAAATAGAGGATTTTATCCGCAAGGATGTTGTCTACACTTCAACGATTAAATAAGTAAAAAGGCTTTTGTTGGTCCATAATCAATTGGAAAAGCAGCAAGCTTTAACAAAATACAGCCAATTTTAACAAAAACAAAAAAAACCCTCGGAATAAAAATACAGGCAGCCTTGGTGAAATACAGCAAGGCTGTTTTTGAAATAAAACGTTCGCAAAAAAGCATTCATTTGTCATCGTCAGTTATCGCTTCACTTGAATTATTTATTTTATCAATATCAGAAATCTGATTTAAAATATTAATCCAGCTCAGCGATATCAAATACTTGCGCTAATCCATCGACGTATTATATTTTCAATACTAATCACCAATTAGTCAGTGAATCATAATCTAAATTATGTCAGTTTAATTCATTTACTCAGATTTTAGCAAAGACTCTATTCTGGGCCAGCGAACGTAACGAAAACATTGCCCGGGTGGCTTTTGAATTGCTCGATTTTTCGACCCAGATGCATGAATCGTGGTCACGACGGGACTCAATCCATGCAACTGGGTTGAAATATCGACAAATCCAAAAATAATAATAATAAGATTTTCGTGGTTTATCAACATTATTAAATATAGTTTAACGGGTAAATACCACGATAATATTGATGGATTGAGTCCCGTCGTGACCACGATCCAGGCAACTGGGTCGAAAAATCGAGCAATTCCAAAGCCACCACAAATTCAAAAATATGATCATGGTATGAACCCGTTGAACTATATTTAAGAATGAATAAACTTTTATTGCACACCACAAAAACGCCACCAAAACACTACGTACTCTATGTACAGTATGTACGTGGTGTTTTGGTGGCAACAAAACAAGAAAAGAAAAGTAAAAAAAAAGAAAAGTATGACAAAAGAACGCATACAATTTGGCGGCCTTTTCGCTTCGTAGCGATTTCTTCTGGGCAACCAATGGCGAAGATAAAAAACAGGTACAGAAAATAGTTAGGTGGTGCATATATACATATACCCATAAAATAAATATTTCATTACTTAAATATATACATATAATATATAAAAAACAATATTTGTAACTGAATACAAATAAATAAATAAGCAACTACAATTATATATATAAAAATGATATTTACTTAAAAATATCATCATTAGGTGCCATCTTCATATTGAAGTTCGGAGGTCAGGCGGTGGAAAATCGAACGATGATCTGCCATCTCCTTCAATACCGAATAAAAATAATATAATGGATTAAATATGAAACATAATAAATAAAGTAAAGAATGTTGATTAACCAAGAATCCTTCGTTTAAAATCCTTAATAAACGTTTACACCTATCACATATAAAAAAACAAGTGTTTAATTGAATACCTAATATTATAAAACAGGGGTGGTGCTTGGCGCCCAGCTGTGGGGATACGTGTCGGACACCAAAGGAAGGCGGCTGACTCTCATGATATCAATGTCGGTGGGTTTCGTGTTTGCCGCGCTCAGCAGCTTCGCACCCAACTGGAAGACAATGGCAGTGCTCAAGCTGGTATCCTCTACTTTGTAAGTAACCCAAAAAATACGTTCAGTAGATTCGGCAGGGTGATTACGTATCTCGCGACAGCAATGCGACAGGCGTAAATCTTGCAATCACTGCTGTCAAACGTCACTTTTCCATACAATAAGTAAACAAAAGTGACGTTTGACAGCTGTTATTGCAAGATTTACGCCTGTCGCATTGCTGTCGCGAGATAGGTTATCACCCTGCCGGTGCTGGTTTTCTATAAATCTTTACATATTGCATGCGTTTGGAACTCGTAGCTTTAGGTTAAAGTTGGCGAACGAGGTTATCATCATCCCCTTATAATTATGTAAGCATATATGTATGAATGCTTTATAAGTGTCTGTGATAGGCTTACATGAAGAAAGAAATTTTCAATTTGAATTTGAATTTAGAGGCTGAGGTGGTAACTACTGGTTTATTACAGCACGGCTAGCATGGGTAGGAGACAATTATCTCCCCGGGGAAAAGATATAAATTTACCTTCTTCCACAGCTTTATAAACTCTCAGAGCATTGGCGCACAAGTAGAAATAATATCCAAATAATATATGTGTATTAGTAAAGGGGGGTAAAATTGTCCTATTCCATGTTCCAGTGATTTAGCAGGTGGGCACGTTAATTATATCCCTTGTCAGGGGATATAATCGGGGGATATAATCGGGGGATATAATTTTTATCTCCCGCCCGTGATAACCCTGCTGGTATCAAACCTACGATAAAATAATTTAAGCATACGAGAAATACCGTGAAATCCAGGAACGTCATTTTAACTTTGATTATGAACTGCACATCACAGACATGGATATCTCGAAAGACTAAAATAAAGCCAAAGTCAAAGTCAAAGTCAAAAATATCTTTATTCAAGTAGGCCCACAGGTGGCACTTTTGATGCGTACATAAGAACCACACGGTAGTGAGATGATGGCGATAACCACATTCGTAAACTTAAAACTAAAGCTACGAGGGTTCCAAACGCGTCCTGGTCTAAGAAGAAGCCCACAACAAACTTAGCCGGACTTAAATCATAACAATTTAAAGTAGAATCTACTCTTTCCCGCTGAGCTGTTCGCTAACCTGAGGATGCCCCACCTAACTCATCCATCTTCATTATTACCGGCCCACTACAGGGCACGGGTCTCCTCCTCCTGAGAAGGGTTTAGGTCATAGTCCATCAGGCTCAGTGTGAATTGGTTGACTTCACACGTCCTTGAGAACATTACGGAGAACTCTCAGGCTCGTGGACTTTTACACAATATGTACTTAACTTAATTTCATATTTATTCATCTTAATTTTAATCTAGGGTACTTTTCCCAATACCCGTTGCCCTGATTTGGCAGTTGGTCAAGTAAATTTCATCCCTGGTCAAAGAGATACAATCGGGGTATATAATTTTTGTATTGGATATTAGATAGAAGCAGGCGCTACTTTGCGGAAATCTACGATATCTTATGAAAATTAAGCTTAATTTGTCTTAACAATTATTCATTGTAAAGTCAACATCTGCTGAGGATGCTCCGGTTTCGAAACGAAACTTGCGTAGAGGGTACATTGCCGAAGATCTGTTTGGTGTGGAGTATAAGGATTGAAGAAATTATAAATTACACGATACAGATTCTCCTGCTTTTCACGGAGTATAGAAAATTAAGCTTAATTTTAATTTCAGCGAATTTTTCTTCTCCAGCAGCTTTACCAACGCTCAGAGCACTGGCGCAAAAGTGGAAATAATATCCAAATAATATATGTGTATAAACTGGGGTAAGCTTCTCGTATTCCATCTTCCCGTGCTCTAGCAGATAGACCCGTTAATTATATCCCTTTTAGGGTATATAATCGGGGGATGTAATTTTTGTCTCCAACCTGTGCTAGCCCTGCTGGCTATGTTAGACTGAGGTTAGACAGTGCTGGAGTTAACATTGTCATTTACGCGTACAATGCTCTGCTAAGCTACAAGCAAGCTTCAAGAAGCTTGAAGATTGCTTTAACCTATCCAGCCCAACAAAGAACTTGTACCCACCACGCTGCTCCGAAGCGTTGTGGGTTTGACTATAAATAGACGCTATTTACTTTAAACGTATTTCCCAGCGGAGATCACAAATAAATAAAACATGCGTCAGAACACCTCACCTGTTCCGGTTATCTTTCCTTATCTATGTAGGTAAAGAGAGTTATTGATTTTGTTAAATACTGAAGAAGAAGCGATCTAACTACTATATAATAATAGCATAATTATCAGTACCCTCACCCTGTGGAGTCGTTTCCGATTTGGTATAAAGATAAAAATAAATTGAAAACCTTGGTCGGCACAACATGTCTCGGTCAAACTTGACTATAAACTTGTAGTTTTGATTTTGCCATATCTTTTACGACCAACTGCCTGTCTAATGTCAAAAAAAATATTAAGTAGTTTAAACAGGTTGATATAAAAACCATACTTAACTTTTAGTTTAGTTTATTTATGAAAGCCTTTTTTTAAGCTATTATTTTCCTTACAGCAAAACAAATCGGTAACCCATTCACCATGAAATATATATAAATGATGAAAATGGAATAATCTTATTAAATTAGTGTATTATCATCGGTCCTCGATATATCTGAAAGTTTGAACGATATCAAACCATGGAGTAGGGTCAAAATCAAGTCTAAAGGAGTCGTTTACAAACATACAAACAAACACAGGTGAAGCTAACAATCATAATTTTTTTTACAATCTAGAGTTATTCAAGGGGCAGATAACAAATTTCTTAAAAGCTGTTTAAAATTTATAATTGTTGCTCAGGTTTCTAAGCGAAACGTGCGTAGAGGGTACATTTCCGAGGATCTGTTCCGTGTGGACTATGAAGATTGAAGATATTATAAATTACACCATACAAATTCTCCTGCTTTTCGGGGAGTATAGCAAATTAAGCTTCATTTTCATAAATATACCCTTGTTCACAGCACGTCGGCCAGTAACTCTGGCGCGTACACCCTGCTTGGGGAGAGCTGTTCTGAGCGCGCGCGGGGCCGCTCCATGCTTCTGTGTACGTGTGCGTTAATGTGCTCGCAAGCTACTGTGGCCGGTACGCTAGAAATCATTATTTTAACAGAATTCCTTCAAAAAAGAGGAGGTTAACAATCCAGATGTGTTTATTCATTTATGTGCAGTTAGAACTCCGCACATATTATGTACATTTTTTATTCCATTAAGAGTTATCCCTTGACTGCAATCTCACCTGTTGGTAAGTGTTGATGTAGTCTAGGATGATAGCGGGCTCATCTGTTAGGAAGTATAATAGTAAACCTCCGAAACCGAAGCACTTAATCAAAGTCAAAGTCAAAGTCAAAAATATCTTTATTCAAGTAGGCACTTTTGATGCGTACATAAGAATTACACGGTAGTGAGATGATGGAAGTGAATCGTTTAGCGGCACGTCTTAAGCTGGTAATTAGCCACAGCCAAAGCCAAATATTTCCAAATTGCCCCTTCCGGGAATCGAACCTGGGGCCTCATACACTAAATCCTCCTAAATTCACAGCGCTCACCGTTGATACACACATCGCCATCTAGCCCCAAAGTAAGCGTAGCTTGTGCTATACTAAGATTACTGAAGATACTTTTTATGAATAATATACATAAATACTTATAATATAAATAACCCAGACACTGAAAAACATTCATGTTTATCACACAAACATTTTCCAGTTGTGGGAATCGAACCCACGGCCTTGGACTCAGAAAGCAACCAGCTTCGCTCTCATCTTCCGCAAGAAAGAAAAATGATTGTAAATGTTGATGTTGGAAAAGAGCAACTACTGAGTTTCTTGCCGGCTCTTCTCGGTAGAATCTGCTTTGCTGCGAACCGGTGGTAGAGTCACTAAAAACAGACATACTTGAAGTTTCTAAAGTGTTTATAAAGTAGGCCTAGTTGAAATAAATGAAATTTGAATGTTTTGAAATTCATTGTCGCTGCCAAATGCGCCAATTGGCCTCAAATAATATGAGTATTGACATGTCAACAAAGCCAGCTGAGAAAGAGAGTTCAGAATAGTTTAATTAAGTATCCGTCTTGTTGGATCTGCCGTGATCCGAATACAGAATACAGTTTTCACCACCCCTTCATTGGCTTACGTTACCAATCATGAGCCTAATATAGTGAAATTTGTTTTCCAGTACTCGCGTACCCCATCCTACCTCTTGACTTCGCCTACCCGATCGACTTCCTCGGTATCAACTACCGACCGTGGCGTCTACTCGCCTTCGTCATGGCCACCCCCTGCTTTTTAACGGCTTGCCTTTTGCGGCTTTTCCACGAGAGTCCTAAGTTCCTCATCTCTAGAGGACAGCATGAAGAAGCGTTGGATGTGCTTAAGAAGATATACGCGTGCAACACTGGAGAGAGTTCACAAAAATTCCCAGTAAGTTATTTTTGATACTTCTATGCAACACTGAGATTTTTTAGAAATGGATTTGTTAGGCAGTAAGTTAAATATACTAAATAAATAGATATACTTCGACAATACACACACCGTCATCTAGTCCCAAAGTAAGCGTAGCTTGTGTTATGGGTACTTAGATAACTGATGAGTATTTTTATGAATAATCTACATAAATGCTTATAATATACATATAAACACCCAAAACTGAAAAACGTTCATGTTAATTACACAAACCTTTTCCGGTTGTGGGAAAGCAGGGTAGCTGCCCACTGCGCCAATCGGCCGTCTAGAAATGTATTTGATAGGCAGTAAGTTTTTTCTGCACTCATCATTCTTGCCGCATCTCTCATCAAAACATACAGAGGAGAGATAAGGGACAAAAGAGTCCTCACACACTAGAAATAGCCTACTACTATTTCTAGTGTTTTGTCAAGAGAGTCCGTGAATTACCAACCTCCTTTTCACCCGGACATCTATGCTCGTGGAACAGCGGTGTTCCTAACCTGGGATCTAAAGACACACAACAACTTGCAATAAATAAAAATTAAAAAAGATTCTTTATTTACCTTGTTGTTATGTTGTAGGTAAAGAAACTCATCGATGACTCTGAGGAATCTACATGTGAGGAGTCGTTCTTGAAGGCGATGTGGCAACAGACCACAGCGTTGTTTCGCCCACCGCTTCTGAAAATCACCCTCAAGTTGTTCTACCTCGTCACGGTCATCTATATGACGTGAGTGTTTTTCTGATCAGTAGGCCTTTGACTATACCGTGCGATGACAGCAGATCAAAATACAGTTGTACCCGTCTTCTTTCCGCGGGTGTCGTACGAGGCGATTAAGGGAATATAACGGCAAACAGACAGTAGCGTTCTCGGTGCTACTTACTACCATCCACTGCGATCACCAACCCGTCTGCTCACCTTGGTGATTATGGGAAAGGCATTTGATAAGATGAACCTTTGTATCAGCCAAATCAACACAGATTTTTAGAAGTAGTAAACCTTTTGTGACTTGTCCGGGGAATTACTACCACCATGCTTATTTTTGCCGCTAAGCAGCATTGTCACAATGCTGTGTTTCGGTCTAAAGGGCACGGGTAGCGATGTAATTACGTGCACTTGTGGCTTCTACATATACAACATCTACTACTCAGGTTGATGGACACAGGGCGACACGTTGCAGGACATGTAGCTTGCATACCCTGCGAAGTGTTTCACTGTTTGCGATGGTTTCCACTTACCATCACGTGGGCCATCTGCTTGGTTCGTCTATAAAAACAAACAAAAAATAATAATCCAGCGCTGTTCTTCCGTATCTTGTTTTTTAAGGTTTCCACACTCAATGGATATGTGCTGACTTTATTTTATGTTCTAAATATTTTGTTTACTTATATATACCTAAAATACGTATATTTTGTTTATATTGAATTTTTGCCCGTAGTGGAAGCGGTTTCATCCTCTGGCTACCTTACATCATGAACAATCTTTTCTCAGTCCTCGAAACTGGCGGCGGCAGTGGAATGAACCTGTGTACTGTCATCCGCTACTCGACTGAGAGTGCAATGGTTGTTGGAAATGGTACTGTAAGTACATATTTTCAAGATCTATGATTTGAATTGTTCGGTTCGTGTATCTTCCTGATTTATAATTGCAAAGAATGCAGTACTTACATCACTCATTCTTGCTGGCATTTATCATCATCCGATAAGCAGAATTTGGCATGGATATGCAACTTGACATTGGAATCATGTGGAACCATGGAGCAGGTTTAATTATGAAACTGGAAGATGATCTTAGAATCTGCGTTAGTTTGTTTTTATTGGTAACAAGCGTACCCAGCCCGCTTCACCGGGCTAGATTTTGGTTTATTTATTTAAACAATAAACTTATATCATTACATTTTTAATTTAAGTCTCATAATATATTAAATCACTTATTTCTCTCCGTATTCATTCTCTTCTATTCTCTTCTCGAGCGGGTGAAGATCATTATCTACACCCATGTACACCCATCAATAGAATATTTGACAGTTTGACAGTTCAAAAATAGGAGTGCTCCGATCGTGACCAAACTTTACAGGATTACTTGCCAGGTCAATCCGGAGATTACCTGAAATCCCTGAAGTTTCATTGAAATCGGTCCAGCCGTTTCGGAGTCTATACGGAACATACCCACACTTTCTCTTTTATATATATAGAAGAAGAAGAAGATAGACTAGCGCTTGACCACAATCTGACGTGAGAGTGCGTGCGAAAGTGCCTAGACGATGCCTATTCATTCTTCCTTCAAAGCTACCAAGGTTGTAAGAGTTATGGAACACAGAATAGATGGCGTTCCAAATACCAGCCATTCGTATAAGAAAGGAAGACGTTTTGCTTTGTGCGAGTTTTTGGTATATTGAAACCAACCCAGAATTGCAGTTACTAAGGAACCACGAAGTTTGAACTCTTACATTGTATGCCTATCTTACAAATTACCCCTTGACCTCCTAGTAAGTGATGGTCTAAGATGTTAGCGGCCTGACTTGTTTTGGGTACGGCAGATGCATCAAACTCAAACCTTTAATCATTTTCTACGCGGCAGTGTTCCGGTACACGCTTGACGGAAGTTTTGTCAGTAGGGTTACCTAAAATTAAATCCTCCCACTAGACAAATTCACCGTTTAGTTAAAATGGGCATTAATTAACTAAAGTATTCTACTGATTGCGCGTGCAACCCTAGTGGCTAGATAGTTAGTGGCTAGATTTTATCGAGACAGGCGCTTTGTCAGCATTCTAATCAAATTATGATCGTTCAGCCAATTGTTTGGAAATTTGTAAAAAGTTGGTAGACTTCAAAGTTTAACATTTTTCAGGATTTAACATTTTGTCATGCCCACTGGAAAGAACTTACGGGTAATTTTAATCTCGTTTCACTGGCTGAAATGTTGTATGGGAAGTTATCCTGCAAATGTTTATTTAGGTAAATCTAAAATCACTTATGATAGGTACGAGTTATTACAATAGTTTGGAAATAAGCGGCCCTAGACTGTGGATTTTTAAGGTCACTACAAAACACGTCTATGTCCAGCAATAGACGTCAATCGGTTCAAAAACTCAAATCTCAAAGACAAATATTTATTTATGCTTAAATACCCATAGATCGCACTGTAGCGAGCTGGCGGCCATCCCTATCCCTACTAATATTATAAATGTCAATGTAAGTTTGTTTGTTACGCTTTCACGCAAAAACTACTTAACCGATCCTCATCAAACTTTGTACACATATTCTTGGAGGTGTTAGAAATAATATAGGATACTTTTTATCCCGAAATTAAACTCGGTTCCATTGGCAGAGGAGATGAGTGTGTGACGATTTTAAATTCAAATTCAAATCTTTATTTGCGTGATTGCAGGTTAACAAATTTGATCTTATACTAAAACATAATAAGTTACGTGCTACAATCTGCCATTCTATGGCATGCAAATTATAATAACACCTTAATTATAAAATTATTTTTCCAATTTATACAAAATGTCAGAATATTAAGGTATCAAAAATTATGAAATTAAATTACAATGTCAACTTAAAATTAATTAATGTAAAGTAAACCAAAATATAAACCTAGAAATACAATAATTTAAGCCTTTGATTTTAGATATTCGTCTACTGAATAAAATTTATGAAGCATAAGCCATTCAATAATTTTAATCTTAAATTTAGGCAGAGGTATGTCAATTAAAGTATTTGGTAATTTGTTATAAATTGTTATTGCCATACAATAAACATTTCTTTTATATAAAGTGAGGTTTACTTTGGGCCATACTAATTTATTACCCCGCCTACAATCCTTCGCCTGCTGTACTTTTTTAGTTATAAAGTAATGTCCATACTTTTTTACAAATAGGCACGTTTCCTTAATATACATGCAGGGTAAGGGTAAAATATTAAGTCTTTGAAAGATTGGTTTTGCACTATCCAAAAAATGTGCCCCAGTTATTGCCCTGACACATTTTTTTTGAGCTCTGAATGCTCTCTCGAAATCTGTTGAGTTACCCCACAAAATTAGACCATAATTAAGGATAGGTGACACATACCCATGGTAGGCACTCAAGGAAGCCTGTATGGAGGAAATTTGACTTATTCTTCGTAAAGCGAATACAAATTTGTTAATTTTTTTGCAAGTAGTGTCTATGTGAGATTTCCAATTAAGTTTTTTATCTATTGTTATACCTAAGAATTTTATAGTTTCTACGTTTTCTATTGGCTCTTGGTCATAATGTATGTTTAGTAACGGCTGATATGAATTAGTTGTTTCAAATTGAATAAATTTGGTTTTGTCAATATTAATATTTAAATTATTTTCATCTAACCATTGAATTATATTATAAATTGAATTATTAATGTCATTTTCAAAGTCATTTACGTCTTTGCCCTTAATTGTAATAGTTGTATCGTCAGCGAATAATATACAATTTTGGGATATAATGCTTGTTATGTCATTTATATATAACAAAAAGAGCAACGGACCTAATATACTTCCTTGCGGAACACCACTATTGATAATCCTCCAGGATGATCTAAAGGTACGTTTTTCAAAGTTTAGTATTTTTGTGACTTCTGTGCATTGTTTTCTGTTGCACAAATAACTTGACAACCAGTCAAAGACTTTACCCCTCATGCCATATCTTTCGAGTTTTGCTAGAAGTCTCTCATGATGCACGAAGTCGAAGGCCTTGCTCATGTCTAAAAAGACAGATACTACTCGTTTTTTTTTATTAAGACATTCTGTCACATCCTTAATAAGGTTAAAGCAAGCTAACGAAGTAGAGCTCCCTTTTCTAAAACCAAACTGTTCTTTGCATAAAATATCATGTGTAGTTATAAAATTTAGGATTCTTGATTGCATTGCTTTTTCAAATATTTTATCAAATACAGGAACTAATGTAATTGGTCTATAATTAGTTAGTAACGTTCTGTCCCCTTTCTTGTATAGAGGCTTAACAATAGACATTTTTAATTTACTTGGAAAACAGCCTTGCAAGAACGATAAATTTATAATATAGCTTAAGATGTCCGATATATATGGAGCTACTCTTTTTATTATCTTAGTAGTAACAGAATCATAACCTGCTGAGTACGTATTATTAAGTGTCATGATTATTTTATAAATCTCATAAGGACTAGTTGGTGATAAAAACATAGAATGTGTGTTATTTTTTAAAAAATTTACAACCGTTTTTGTTTCTTTCCTGTTTTTAGTACAAATATCAATAAAATGATCATTAAATAACTCACAAATTTTTGTTGGATCAGTATATTCCATACCTGATACAGCAATTTTATCAAATTCAGGCTTAGTGTTATTGCAAGATGTCTCATCCTTTATGACTTCCCATCCTGCTTTGCATTTATTTTTGCTATTAATAATAAATCGATTATTACTGATTGCTCTAGCTTTAAGAATACAGGATTTCAAAATTTTTTTATAAGTCTCATATTTTTTTTTATTGAGTTTTTTGTTAGAACTTGATTTAAGATAGTGTAAGTATAGTTTTCGTTTTAGAGTACAAGATCTTTTTATACCCTTGGTTAACCAATAGATTTTCTTACGTTTATTGTTGATTTTAATTTTAACAATAGGAAATGAAAGCTCATAAAACATAACAATTATATGATGGAAATCATTAAATGCACCTTCAAGGTCGCTTTTGTGATAAATATCAGAAAAAGAAATAGAAGATATACAAGTAAGAAACTTAGAAATATTATCTTCACAATAATCTCTTCTGTATTCAAATCTATAAGGAGTACAAAATTCCTGATTAATTTTAATTTTCAGTGTCTGCCCAGTTTCATGGTCGGAAAGAGCAAGGTAATGGACTTCGCCTATAGCATTGTGAACGTTACTAATGAAAAGATCTAAACATGATTTTTGTCTAGTGGGAGTATTAATGTGTATATTCATATTATGGTTTCTAAGAATAGCGTGTAATTCATCTATTTGTTTTGTAGGTTTTAAAAGATTCAAATTCCAATCACCACAGAGAATAATTTTACTTTTCTTTTTTTTATTAGATAGATAATGTAAAAGACGCTTTAATTGAAAAAAGAAATCATTTATATTACTATTTTTTGGTACCCTATATATGCATATAATTATTAATTCGAGTGCTGTAATTTCAATGCCGCAACATTCAAAACTTTTGATACAAGCAATCTTTTGTATTTCATCTATACATTTATAGTTAATATTACTACTGACAAAAATACATGTGCCCCCACGGCGTTCATTACTTCGGCAATAATGAGCGGCTAATTCATAATTCTGTAATTTTAATATATTTATCATGTCATTTCTAATAAAAGTTTCTGAAATGCATATTATATCGATTTTAGTGTTTTTCGAAATAAAGTCCTCTATAATTGCTTCTAGTAAATCTTTTTTATTTATAAACCCGGCTATGTTTTGATGAAATAATATAAAGTCAGAATTTATTTTCGGTGCGAAAAAACTTTTGTCTTATGGCTCCCGCCTTGTTGTTGTTTGGTTTAAAATAAAATGGGATAGTGCCCCTTTTTGGAGCAACATCTGAAGTAGGGTTTTTTATTGGGACGTTGTGTTTATCTATTTTGTAAGTCATTGGTTTAAAATAGTAGGGAATAGTTCCTTTTTTTGGTAGTAATTTTTTGGAGTTCAAGTTATTGAATTTTTTTTTTACAGAAAATATGTAGTTGTCTTCATAATCAATTTTACTTATTTCATGAATTATAAGATCTGATACGATATCTATATATTTTGTTTGAGGTAGATTAATTCTATCATTTTTTAATAGTATGCAGTTATCAGATAATTTAAGAACTGATGAGATATGCATATTTAACACGTTCTCGCTTATAGTTGCATTTGAGTTAACCTGCGTCACAAATACCTTAGTGCCTTTTAATTTATCTAACGCTAAGAGAAGTACCTTTAAAACTTCAAAAGGATTTGAGTCATTAGCACCCAAATTTAATATGATCCTATCCTTCTGGCCAAGACTATGAGCTAATGTTTGACAGTAACTGAGCACATCCTTAGATTTAGCATAAGGTTTAATAAACCCTGTAATACTATAGCTATTATTCCAGCGCCCTTTCCACTTATTGACTAAAAGTGATGAGAGACCCATTGCTTGTTGATCTCCCAGTATAATTATTCTGGGTTGTGTATCAATTCGCATTTGATCATTTTTTCCTCCTAAAAGCTCAATATTTTTCACTTGTAGCATGTCCATGTTTGTTGAGCTTCGATTTACTTTTTTCATTTTATGTCCATTTTCGTTTTTGCCTCCTTCACCTTCATTTTTATTTAGATCTAATTCTCCTTTTTTTAAACTATTTTGAGTAGTAATAAATTGGTTGTGAGTTGATTCGATTTCATCTCTAATTTTTTCAGTCTCACGCTGGAATTCCGGTTTATAAAATATTTTCCTTAGCTTACTAGCGGTAGGGGTATTTATGTTCGAGACAGCTGTGTCCGGGATGCCAATTTTTTTTAGAATATTTATTGTTTTATGATATTTTTCTAAGTTCTTTATAAGACACTGGTTTTCAGAATTTAATTTGTCAATTTCGGCGTGTGCACTTTGCAATTCTAAGTTCAATTTTTCAATTTGAATTTTAAAATCTGCAATAATACTCGTGTCACCGGCCGATGTATCTGGTAGACTTCGTATCGAGGAAGCCTCTGCTAGGCTATAATCATCTTTGGAACTCAGAAAAGATAAGTCTGCTAAAGAGTTAGAAATAAACTTCCGTCTCAAGGTAATGTTATTTGCAGAATCCATTGTTATCAAAGTATGAAAAGTTTAAATCCGTGCTTGTACTTTCCAGTAAATTTGGTCGTTATGATAATTAAAATGGTCATACAGAAAAATAAATCTTTGAGTTTGGGCTAGGATTCGAACCCAGGCTGGTATCAATTCCCTAAGTGTCTGCACTACGCCACTGTATGCTTATTCGTATCGTTCAAAATGTTGTTCGAGTTCGCAGTACTTCTTAGCCAGCATAAACTATGGTTTTTAATTTAGACCCATCTATCGGCATATTAGTGAACTATTTTATTGTTTGACTTGATCCAGCTATATAGTTCAGTCGTTGTTCATTAGATGGCGTTGTTATCCAATTTTGAATGAGATCTACTAATATAACTTGTCAAAGTTTCAAATCGCAACGATCACTTTTAGTATATTTTTGTATTTAATCACGATTTTGTAATATTTATTGTTTAGAACACTTATTAAAATGCACTGATAGCAGATTTGTCAACTTTAAAGTAGTTGGTTTGTTGTTTGGTTATGATTTAGGTTTATCAACACACTAAACTACACTCACTACGTCACTATTTGAAATTACACATTTTAGCCATAAAAGATTAGTTTACACCATAACTCCGACAAATTATAACCGAATTAAATAATTATTTATGTACTATGGATAGCTTTGTGTTTAATTTTGCCCAAACTGTGGCTGGAGATAGAGGACAGAACTCCTCAGCGGACAGCTGCAAACCCCTCATTTACTCTAAGGCTTAGCGATACTCAATACTTTAATTTTTGTTAGAACAACAACTAAATTGAATGCCACATCAAAAAACAAAATCAAACACAGACAAAGTCGTGGGCAACAGCTAGTAATTCATAAATACAAATAAAAAAGATAATATAATGATGAATGAATGAATGAATGAATGAATACACTTTTATTGTACACCACAGAGAAAATTTTCAGAGATACAAATACAACAGCACAATAAGGTAGAACGTACAATTTGGCGGCCTTATCGCTAAATAGCGATCTCTTCCAGGGAACCAAAGGCATACAAGAAAATGTTATAAGAAATAAGTAGGTAGTACAACAAACAAAATTAAATATTAGGACTTAAAACTAAATTAACATAAATAAATAAATAATAAAAAAAAAAAACATAAAACATAGTATATACTAAACATATTAAAGATATGTACAAAAATATAAAATATATTCCATACATATATACAATCATATAAACATACAAATACGCTACTATAAATACTTAATTAAAAAAAAAAAAAAAAAAAAAGATGAATAATTAATAAAACAAAAGAAGAATGATGATGGTAATTTGACGATTATTGTTCATATACGAGAATTATGATTCGAATTCAAATCATTTTCAGATTGTCCAAGAAGTATGCAACGACACAATCCAAGAGACAACTCTGCTATCTGCCATGTCCTACGGCGCTTTGGCCAGCTCGGCGAACCTGGTGCTCTCCCTCACGTGTGGTTCAAGGAAGAGACTGGCGATGCTGTTCATCATAGTTATCTCTGCAATAGCCGCTATCCTGCTTAACGTGGTGGCAGTTCCCATTGCCGGAGGAATATTCTTCTTTATCTTCCTTCTCTGTGCGCTCTCCATGGGTATCCTGAGCGTTTACTTTGTGGAACTTTATCCTACTTCTTTAAGGTAATTTTAATTAAGACACTACTATAATATGAATGCCCTGAGTTTATATTTGCTGTAAAATCCATACGCACTAGGCCAGTGTGGTGAACTACGGCTTTAACCTCTTCTCATTGTGGGAGGGCACCCATGATGATTGTGATGATGATCTCCAGCATCTAGAATCCCTAGTATCTGCACAGTTTTAAGAGTCTATATATTACCTAGAAAAGTACCTAAAACAGCTAAAGACAGATGTCACCAACCTCAATTATAAAAAAAATATAATCTGCACAACATAATCGTGTCTCGGGATTATACAGAGTTCAGAATCAGTTGATTGCGTAAGTTTGCAACTGAATTGATGATGGTTTTGGAGTCAGGGTTCGGGACGTCTATTTTTGCGGGCTTCGTCTGAGTCCAGCGCTTGGAAACTTCATCACTTAAGTTTTAAGTTACCGAATATAAAGTTATCACTATTTCCTCACCATCACGGCAAGAGATCTATGAATGCTTTATAAGTGCGGGTGATAGGCTAGATTCAAAAAATAAATGTTCATCTGTAGTAATGGTTCTAACAAAGAATTTTCTAGCTGGGTCTAATGGGTTTTCAGATAAGAGCGTTGTGTTCTTTATAATCCTGGTATAAATGGTATAAATTATATTAGATAGCCGATAACACTTGCTTTTTTATTGCAGAGGCATGGCGTCTTGCCTGTCCGTGATGATAGGAAGATCCAGCGCGTTCCTCGGTGTCAACGCGATCGGGGCGCTCATTTCGGCCAATTGCGAGGCCACTTTCTACGCCTGGTCGGTGCTATTACTAAGTGAGTACAAGTCCATGCAGCAAGGAATTCGTTCATTGAACAATCCCAAATGGTACTTTTAAAAGAACAGTCGATGACTTTTAAACAATTTGCAATAATAAATTAAAGTAAAAATGATCTGGTATAACGGATCGTATCATAAACGCAGCCATCCGGATGTTGCGGATGAAAGTTGTTTCTTTGGCGTGTGGTACCGTCGAGAACAGGTATGACAGAGGTAGTGGTACTAATGCAACCAACTCTACAAAGTAGGAGAATTTTAGTCATATTATGAGAAACAATAACCTCTTGGCTGAAGAAGAACATCGTGGCTGTAAAAATTACGCGAATAGTTCTGGAAAAGTACCCGATCGTTGTTCCTTGCAGCTGCGTCCAAACTCCAGATAGCCTCAATGGTTGCCAAACTCCGATAGGAGACGGAACTGCAAGAAGACGAACTCTTCAAAACACTTTCCATAACTATAAGTACCATAGTAAAGTATCAAAAAGCCTATAAATTGCCTATTTTTATTCCAGGTTCAGCTGTTTTCACGTGGTATCTCCCAAAAGACAAAAAACCAAAACAGTGAGCTATCCAGCATGATAACGAGGCGTATGAATTTGAAGTTTAGAGTACAAAAGAAAACTAAATTACGATAACATAAGAGCGTAAATTCACTTGACACATGACAATTGAACCGTCTTCTTTGGTCGTTCTAAAATGTACCCCAGATTTTTTATGGCATTGTATGGAGCATGCAGAAATGTGACGAGCGTGGCCTAAGGTATTGAAAGCCCGATTGCACGACTCGCAATCAAATTGTTACTGGCCAATCTTCGAATACTTTAATTGCGTTATAATTTTCAGTTAAAATTTTAATCCATCCAGGTATTTTCTTCGGACTGGGCCGTTTTCCGAGCGTAAGTGCTTCGCTAGTTGTACGATATCCGATAGTATATCTATAGCAAGTTTTAGGACTTTTTGGATCACAGGGTTGGGCATCCTTACTAGTCCACTCTAGTGTTATAAATGCAAACTGTTTCATTGTTTGTTCTATGTCCTATATATAACTAAGCGAACAATCAACCTTTCAAAGTTGAAAGAACGTAGACTACTTTTTATCTTAGGAAAGAAAAGGTTCCCACGGGATGTATAAAAATCCTTTTTATGCCCGTGAAGAAGTTCGCGGGCAACAGCTAGTACTTCCATATGTCAATGGGTATTTGAAGAATGCTGCCATAAATTTAAAGCTTAATTGTATCTAATATTTTATCTATCTCATGACATTGCCTAATAAAATCGATACCATCTGATTGTTATTTCCTGACATGATAAGTGATAAGCGGATAGCATAACATTAATTATTTATTTAAATACAAAAGAGTTTAAGATATTCATCGTTAGATACCATTACCTACATTGGAAAACACTTGTGCTAATTCTAAATTTGGCTGGTGTAAAAAGAGTGATTGTTCTTTACCACAAAGGATGTAGTAAAGGATTTAGGATGGCCCCACTTTTTAACCTTTCAAATAAGGAGACCGTTCTTTCATTTTATTCTTTAAATGCCTTTCCATTACTGAAGGTCAGTAGTTAGTTGTTTAGTTTTAACTTTTCCTTGTCCAGTTTTTGTTCTGCCGATAGAAGTAAAAATTAAGTAACTTGTGAGTTGCATTGCCGAGTCACCAGTTCATTATTTTCGAACTATTTTGCTTGTAAAAAAAGTATTATATAGAATAAATAGTCATAAAACTTATTAAATAAGCCAAAAATTTTTATCTTAGAGTCCTCTATAAGGTTCTTAAAGGCGTGTGAAGTCTACCCATCGCACTTGACCAGCTTGGTGGACTGCGACCAAAACCCTGTTCTTTCTGAGAGAAGACGCTGCAGTGACCGGGTTGATAATGTAGAAGTATTGACCTATATTACGGGAACAAGCATCCTGAATGGAACGTGGTCTTTTATCTGTTAATACGTTGTTTGCATTATTACGAACATACAATGTGATTTATTGTTATCTATAGGTGGTACTTATTTCTTTTATTTCTCTATTTCATCATTTGTACCTAATCCATGATGAAATAAAGAACAGATATAAAATAAGTCTGTGCGTATTTTATACCCTAATGTCCGTAAAGGCTGTACATATTTTGATGTTGTTAGGGATGCAATATAGGTCTCATACCTATATTGGACCCCTTACCACATTAAGGTTTACATTAGTGTCCGATTAAACGGAAAAAAAACAAAAAAGTTTTACAAGAAAATAGCATTGCTTCGTTTAAAAACACATCACAATTTGTCAATAAAATCTGGTTAGATGTTTAAATTCAAAAATATGTTTATACAAGTATACAATATGAAAATTGTGTACACAGTAGTGTTTTTACATTAAACGTCAAATGACGTCACGGATTTCAGTAGGTATGAACTATCCTAAAGAACTGTGCTTATTTTAGGCACAGTAAATATATACAACGTGTAGCAAACCTTATAACGAAAGATGCAGAACTATATTTCATGAGATAAAAATATTAAGTCAACAGAATACAACAGAAAACAGGCATATTCATTTCTCCATACAAACGAATTCAAAACATTCTAAGTATTTACTTATGACAACCCTATTGAAGATAAAAGACCAACACGCGCATAGTACCTACGCTACGTGACACGTACCTAACAAAGTGACCGAAGTCACATGATTTAAATTTTGCATGTGGTTTTAGGGCTGCATCTGATTTATTTCAGTAAAAACTATGACAGTGGTTAACTCAATAACTATTCCGTTTCACAGATATATCTCAGAGACAGTAGATAATGTTCCTCTAAAGCCTGTAAAGTATTATTTCGGTTTTCATTTACACGTTGTATATTTACTGTGTTTTTCGGTTCCTCTCGTATCTAAACTTTATGACCTGTCTGATGCGACATGACATGTGGAATTACAAGTTGGAGGTTCCCGGTTCGATCGGTGAATTTTATTAATTTTCTGGTCGACCAGACAGTGGTCAGAGGTTTCGGCCATGGCTAGTTAGCACCTTTTCAACAAAGACAGATTTAGTCTTAGATGCCGTAACCGATGCGGTAAATATTTATGAACCCTTACCAGGTTAGCCCGCTACCATCATATTCATAGCATATTTTAAGACCAGGTGAAATTGCAAAAAAGGGCTAACTTGTAGTAAAAAAAAAATCTAAATCGTTATTTCAATCAAATATTAGCAACACTTTTTATAGGTACTACATACTTGTATAACCGACAGCAAGCAGCAGCGTCTAGCTGTTCTGTACTACTACTACCGTCTACTGCGATCACCAACCCTTCTGCCCAGCGTAATGATAATGGGCAAAGCCTCCCATTGGGAGAGGCCTTTGGTGCAGCAGTGGACTGTTATAGACTATTGAGGTTCTAACCTTTACTCTTTTCGTTTAAAAAAAAAACTTGTTTAAATATAGAACGCGGAGACAATAATTAAATCGCGCAGCTACCTGCTTATTTAAGTAAAGTCGCGAGCACGGCTAGTCAGAAATGTAATTTCAATGAAAATCAGCTGTGTGTTCATTTCAAACATTTGTTTTGGTTTTATTTTGTTTGCATGTTACTTGTTTGTTGATACCAATTGAAGCGGATCTAAACACCGTCGTCTTTGTACAGTTGTGAATTGATATGTGAAAGACGAATAGTTTTTTTATAAAAATGTGTAAATATTAGTAATAATAATGTGTGATTAGTGCCCACTGCGTGGAAACTACTTGTTAAGTATGTTGTGTTTAATTTATTTTGTTTACTTATAAGCTATTGTTTAATTAAACTATCATTAAAACTTTTGTCTTTTAATTAATGATATTTTTTTTTTCAATCCGAGGCAGAGCCTCATTGCGGGAACGCCAGCAAGCCCGCATTACGCTGTTCAAATTCAAATTCAAAATTCATTTATTTCAAGTAGGCCTAATATAAGCACTTTTGAAACGTCAAGTCTGTCTGTTTGTAGTGATTCTACCACCGGTTCGGAAGGCAGATTCTACCGAGAAGAAGCCGGCAAGAAACTCAGCAGTTGCTCTTTTCCAACATCAACAATTTATATTTTGCATTTTAACATTCATTTTTCTATCTTGTGAGAGCTGAAAGCGGAGCCGGATGCTTCCAAGCAACCTTGTCATTAAAATCATAAGTGATAATAAGCTACACGCAATAAAAAAAATATTAATTAATATATTTTTTGATATCTACAAATATTCTGGCTGTATATCGGTTTACCTTGGTGCGCGAAAAAAAACCGCGCGCTATTTTCCGTAATTAATATTTTGTTAATATTTTCGCTTTTCGGTATATTGTTAATAATTTTCATTAGTTTATGTTTGAAAATAGAGCAATCGTAGATTTTGCTCCGCCGGGAATAATAATCGAGGCACTAATCGCGAGTATATAAAACTTGTTACGACAAAAATCTTGAGAGCGGCCTACGAAACTTTCATACTGAACAATGGTCAGTTATTTTTTGAGAACGGATTTAATAGTTTATTCTGTTTTCTTTCCTCTCAAGGGAGATGAACCTCGTCTTATGAAACGCGTATGGTTCCTTACTTGTTACACTCTCGGCTTTCTTAGCGCATTCGCTTTTAGCTAATACCGCCTCGATTGTAAAATACAATGTAACATTACTTGATTCGCAACCTATGACTACGTCGGTCAATTAAAAAGGTTTTTTTTCAAACAACTTCAGTTAGTTATACAAATGTTTTATAGCCGTTAGACTTTATTTACACACACTTAGACACTACAAAATTATAAACAGTCGTCGCTTTTGCGTCGGTGTTTAATGATATTGATGAGAAATAATACTTATTCGAGTATCAGTTTCGAAGGCTTTTCTTTAGACGTAGTTTTACTTCAATAAACTATAGCTGTTATACTTTTGGACAAACCTTTGCAGATGTGTTAATTTATTACCCACGAATATGGTATTGCGTATGACGTTATAGCTTATTTGCATGTACCTATGTGTGTTAAGTTGTGTGTGTTTATTTCCATTTTATTCAAAAAAATGGAAATAAACACACACTTATCAACAGTTGGGTTAAATATATTTACACTAGCGGTTTCCCGCGACTTCGTCTGCGTTTGATTTTGTTTTTTGTTGTGGCATTAGGTAATTTTGAATGTAGATCTCTAAAAAAATTAAAGTATTCAGTATCGCTAAGCTTTAAATGAGTGGTTTGCTGCTGTCCGCTAAGGAGTTCTGCCCTCTATCCTCTATGTAAAATTAAATACATATTATAACCTCTATAGCACAAAAATAATTATTTAAATTTGTAATTTGTCGTTATGGTGTTATAAGTTTTGGTGTAAAATTGTCAAACACTCATCCCCTCTCCCAAAGGAACCGAGCTTAATTTCGGGACAAAAAGTATCCTATATTACTTCTAACACTTCCAAGAATATGTGTACAAAGTTTCATGAGGATCGGTTAAGTAGTTTTTGCGTGAAAGCGTAACAAACAAACCCAACTGATGATAAGTGGGAAACTATCGCCTTTAAAAAGAGCAACACTGCATGCAAAGAACTCTTCGTGCAACGTACCATAGACAGATTTTAACGCACATGGTTTTCAAGTGGGCCTACTACCTGTACTTAATACGCGTCTCTAGTCTGGCGTAATACGTCACGAGCATGTCGAGGTTATCGGTGACGCGACCCCAAAAGCTTTTCCTCTAGCAAAAATCACTAGACGCGGCTAAGAAAGTTAAAATCTGTTTATTCGTATACGAATGTACAGTTATTCGCGGATTAGATTCGCACATTTGTGTGTCTGTTTTGAGCACTGTAGGTCTAAAGTATAGAGCAACAGTTCAGAAGTTAAATGTATAATATTTTAGCATAAGGGGTTACATTGACAGTACGATAAATAGAGCTATGCTAAGAATATGTGATCAAATCAGAAATGAGGAGATTCTATTATTTTGTCATGACATCTTGTCACTTACCAATAAATAAATAAATAAATTTACTACGAAAATACACGCATCGCTATCTATCCCCAAAGTTAGCGTAGCTTGTGTAATGGGTACTATGATAACTGATTAATATTTTTATTAGTTATTTATTAAAATGCTTAAAATATACCGATAAACACCCAGACACTGTAAAACACTCATCGCACTAACCTTTTCGATGGGAATCGAACCCACGGCCTTGGACTCTGTAAGCAGGGTCGCTGCCCACTATGCCAATCGGCCGTCAACTCACAAATATTGGGAAAACCACCCACTGTTAACGTGTTAATTTTTAATAAATGTATTACAGACTCTTAGTTTTTCATATCGCAAAGGTGGGGAGTGTCGCGTAGAAATATATTATTTTATGTTAGTTATTAAAGTTAAAAACCTAAAAGGCACGGCCCTATTTCTTTACTTATTTATTTCATTTTATACCTACTCGTACTTATGCTCGTAGGTATCTCGATTAAACCGATTTGTTTACAGTTACCTGTAAATTGTTCAATTCCGTTTTCTTCTATAAACTCAGGTGTACATATAACATGATGGGCTGTAGCTAGCTATCTATGAAATAAGTAAGAAGAATTAGTGTGAACTACGCATTTATCTATAATCGTAAGACATAATCGCCTAAAATAAGATACTATAGATTATTAATTATTATTGCCCAGTGAATTCTCAGCTACAGAAACGTGAATTAGTGTTCTTATAATTATTATATAATATAAATATGTGTTTTTTTTATTAAAACTCTCGCACTCGAGAAGAGTTCCGTTGGTAATTTATTTGAAATAGACGGTACTGTGATAGGTACTGTGATTTACTATTTATTTTATACGTAATATTCAATTCTTTTCGATCTTCTTTTTTCCAATATTAATATACTTTAGTTTGCAATACTGAATACCTTTTATAAAGTGGTAGTGGTCCAGTAAAGGTTATGTACCTCTAGATTAGTAGGAGAAAGAATATTGACCCCGGCACGGTTAGCATGACTGGAAAGGAATAGTGTGAGTGCCGCCCAGCTGTTTAGCCTCGCGAGAGAATAGGAAAATATATCAAAAACTGACGGCCAACCTTCACTAGTTGGAGAGGCACCTAAAGAAGAAGGAAAGAAAGAAAGAAAAATATCTTTATTTATTAATTAATATGTGACTTAATAATTATTCATTGCAAAGTCAACATCTACTGAGGATGCTCCGGTTTCGGAGCGAACGTGCGTCGAGGGTACATTGCCGAAGATCTGTTTGGTGTGGAGTATAAGGATTGAAGAAATTATAAATTACACCATACAGATTCTCCAGCTGTTCGCGTAATACAGTAAATCAAGCGTACTTTTCATAATATATTATGTATCCTGGATTTACGTAAAGTAATACCTGCTTCTATCAAATAGTGACGTTGATGATAATATTTTTTTAGGGAAAACTATTCATGTGATTGAAATTGGCGATGATCGCAACGATGGACCAGTCAAAGGATGGGGCCAAGGTAACCTTCGAGGAAGCTCTCAATAGAACAGGTAAGAACTAAGTAGAAGTTTTGAAGAAAGTACGAATTATACTCAAATTAGATATTTAAACTATGCACTGCGAGTCATAATAAGCGTCGTAAGAAAAGTTCTATCATAGTATTAAGGAGTATGTTATCGATAAAGTAGCTTGGATGTGAATTATTGCTATAACCAGGTTGCTCTTTTAATTTTAAATGACAATGATGGTGGGATGGTGATAACAAAAAAAAACACCCGGCTAAGTTTGTTGTGGGCTTTTTATTAGACAAGGACGCGTTTGGAACTCTCGTAGCTTTAGTTTTAAGATTACGAATATGGCTACGCCAGCATCTCACTACCGTGTAATTCTCATGTAATGTACCTACCTACGCATCAAAAGTGCCACCTATGGGCCTAACTGAATACAGATATTTTTGACTTTGACTAATCGTATTACGTTAGCTAGCATTTTAGCTTTTTACAAATTCTCTGCGCATTGGCGCACTAGTATAATATATTTTTCATTTTATTTTAATTTATTAGGAAAACAAACAGCTGTACATTTTACATAGTTACAACATTACATTTATAATAATTCCAATAAGCCAGATAAATTTCCACAAATTTGTAGGTACATATTTACTGGGCACATTTCCCGATCGGGTAGATTGAATGAGAGCTAAAATAAGCACTATTTTAGCTAAAATAAGCACTATTTTAGCTCTCATTCAACAGCTAGGTTAGGTTGGCTGCTGAAAGCAGGACACGACTTAAACACATTTCCTTATTCCGGATCTAAACCTCTCGTACTTATAAAAGAATATATCAATATATTGGTATTTATTGTTATATCTATCGCATGACCTTTGGAGAAATCTATTTCTACAGTAATTACGATAAACTTGTGAAAGATGAAATGTATACGGCTGCCGACAATTTCCCTTTAAGGGTTTTGGTATCCTTATATATAATGACTATACCGATTGGCGCAGTGGCCATTGACCATGCTTTCTGCTATGGTGTTTTCTCCCACTCCGTGCATGCTCTGTACAGAGAGCTCTCAGTGACACTTTAATGATATGTGAGACTAGATTTACTGGGCCTTGATTCTCTAATACTTGCCAACCACTTTGGTCGTGAAAAGATGTAATATACAGTGACGGCCAGACGAAATTATGACGGACATAAGAAGGTCAGGTCTCCAAATAGATACAAAATATAATTAAGCGAATTCCTTCTATCGCTAAATCAAGTTTATCGCTAACACGACAGGCATGAATGATTAGATGGCGATAATTCTTTTAGTGGTGACGAGGGAACGCTGGTCATAATAAATGACGGTGCAGTTTATCCCTTCCTCCGACTAAAACTGCGAAGGTTTCCCAAGGTCGTCCTAGTGGAAGATCTAATAAGGCTGTTTGTTCTGGTGCAAGATTTCCATACCAGCATAGTTCTCCTAGCTATTTGGCAATTTTTTGAAGGAAAATCTTCTTGAACCGGACACGGCTTTTAGTAGGATATAAATTTATATTACGCTTACATGGTTGTGACTTACCGAAAGCCGCTAACGCTGGTACGGTCATGTGATGAGGCGAGGTTATAACCATATGACAAAAAAATGTCATGAATATAGATGACGGAAAAAGAGGCCGTGGACGACCACCAATAACCTGGTTAAGAACTATTAAAAACGACGTATTCGCGAGCAACACAACAGAAGAGACAACCCACAACCGCACGGTGTGGCGCAGAAATACTAGGAGGCCTGACCCCAAATGAATTGGGATAAAAGCCAGGCGAAAGAAAAAGAAGAAGCTTACATGGTTGTGACGTTTTATGCTGGACTAGTGACGCGTATTTCGACCCCTGTATACAATTATAGAAAAACGTACATTAATTTTAAAATAAATAAATAAATATAGTATAACAAGTATTGTCATCTAGCTAGGCGTAGCTTGTGTTATGGGCAGTAAGATAATACTTATAATATACAGATAAATACTCAGAATATAAATACAAAGACGAATCACACCAAAATTTTCCAGTTGTGTAAGCGAACCCACAGCCTTGGACTCAGAAAGCAGGGTCGCTGCCGACTGCGCCAATCGGCCGTCAAATTGTATTTAGTTGACTGTATCATATAATGGGTGGTTGACTTTGTTATGAAGTGTCATGCCGTATTGTTTAACTAGTCTATGGGCTCAAATAGGCGTTCAAAAGCCTTTAATATAACTAAGTTCATTATTTTCATACGCTCACTTACATCCTAGTTATTATAACTTGGTCATTAACATAATAACCTCGCAGTGGTGAGCGCTGTGATTTTCAATAGGAGTTCCCGGGTTCGATTCCCGGCAGGAGTATTTTGGGAATTTATAATTTCTGAATTTTCTCTGGTCTGGTCTGGTGGGAAGCTTTGGCCGTGGCTATTTACCACCCTACCGACAAAGACGTGCCGCTAAGCGATTTAATGTTCCGGTGCGATGTCGTGAAACTTGTAAGGGGTATGACTAAATTACTAACTAACAGGTTCCCGCTACCATCTTAGACTGCATCTTCACTTACCACCCGGTGAGATTGCAGTTAAAGGCTAACTTGTAGCGGAACAAAGAAAGAATAAAAAATAAGTAGAGCGGCTTTGTATTGACTTCCAGGTATTCTCTAGTTTTAGTCTCAAACTAATTGCTCCGAATTCCTCCAGGCTTTGGACTATACAGCTACCTAGTTGTAAGCCTCGCGGGATTCATTGTGATAGCGCTGGTGTGCATCGCGTTCGGCACCACGATCATCATTCCCACCAGTGCCTGCGAGCTGGGCACCACCTCCTCGCAGCGAGGGATGCTAGCTGGTGCACCAGTTGTAGGTAAGGCAACCTTGCCTTGGCCTTGGTAATTTTTGATTTGGTAAATTTTAACTACAAAGATTAAAAAATATATCTAGCTGCTTATAGAAAAATATGAACTATAAAACTTCTTTATATACAATATTCTTTATTGATCTATCAGAACAAAAACTACCAAGCTACCAGGTGAGCTTACGTGTGAGCAAGCTTCGTAGCTGAGAAGCAGTTTTCTCTCAAGTTTATTCCCGCATTTTGAAAGTCTGTTCTAGAGACTTGTTTATAGAAATTGCAAAACATACTTTGTGTTGATACTGTAATTGTTTGAAATCAAACGGAAGATCGGAATCGGATGATATAGCTTGAAAAATAAAATGATAAATGAAACCTCCTTTCCTCCCCCATTTACCCCTCTTGGGGTTGGAATTTTCAAAAATGCTTTCTTAGGGAATGCCTACGTTGTAATAACTATCTGTATGCAAAATTTCAGCCCGATCCGCTCACCAAATCAATCATATTATTCATCGTTATCAAAACACTACGCTGGCCAAGTGCGATCCGGTGATAGGATAGTTCATAGTTGGTAGGACTTTGATGTCACTTTCGGGGAGCCGAGTTCCAATCCCGGCACGCACCTCTATCTTTTCTAAGCTATAAGCGTTTACAACGTAACATCGCGAGGCAGGTTTCCTGCATGCCTGAGAGTTCTCCATAATGTTCTCAAAGGTCTGTGGTGTGGTTGTTTTTTTTCAATTTTTATATATCGAAAGCAGCCAAGCTAGCAAGTGGGTCACCTGATGAGTTCATCGCCGCTCGTAAACATCTGCAACACCGTAAGGCCACCAATGCATTGGTCGCAATGCTACAGAAGCGGTGATGGCCCATATCGCAGAAGCGGTGATAGCCGTGTGTCGGCTCGACTTCAGTTTCGAGGGGCCGAGTTCGAATCCCAACCTCTACCTTTTCTGAGTTATGTTCGTTTTAAGTAGTATATTTTAATTAAATAAAACATCACCTTCTTCAACGGTGAATTAAACATCGTGAGGTAAATGCATACGTGAGTGTTCTCCATAATGTTCTCAAAGGTTTTCGAAGTCCACCGATCCGTACTGCGCCAGCATGGTGGACTACGGCCTTAACCACTTCTCATTGTGGGGGGGGGGGGGGGGCGTGTCCTGTAGTGGGCCGGTAATGGGTTGATATGATGATGAGAATTGTATTTCAGGACTGATACTTGGAGCAGTACTATGGGGTTACCTGGCGGACATGTTTGGAAGGCGATACACTCTCATGATATCCCTGCTCGCTGCAGCGACGGTCAACGCCCTCGCCAGCATTTCAGTCAACTGGCTGATGCTCATGTTTCTGCAGTTCTTCGCCACTTTCCTGTAAGTATATACATGAAAACGTATTACCGCACCGTACCGTACGTATTGCCGCGATTTATATTCCCGGCGGAGTGAAAGCCACTATTGCTCTGATTTCCAAATTTGACATTTCAATTTTTTAATAATCAACCACAACGGTACAAAGTGAAAATATTTCCAAAATATTAATTACCGAAAATGGCGCGACGGTTCTCTTTCACGCGTGAAGGTAGACCGAAAACAGCAAACGTCTTTTGCTGCATACAGCCTATATTAAAAACATAACAAAGGGAATATTTCCGTATTTAAAAAATAACTGGAACCCTCTTAGCTTAGTTTTTAGTTGACGAACTTAGTTATCGCCATCAACTCGCTTTTACGTCACATTTTACATGTAATGTACGCATCAAAAGTGCCATTTATGTGCCTATTCGAATAAAGAAATATTTAATTTTGACTATGAACTCATTATGAATTTTGTGAATAGTTTGTTCAAATTAAACGTTAATTTGTCATTGTTATGAAGGTCCAGAATATATTTTCAGATGAGTATAGGCGTACCTATTGTTTTTAAATCGCATAAAACCTCGTTGGTCGTTAAGGAAAAGAATCTTTATTAACTTAATCCGTACATCATAAATAAACGCGTGTCTAATATGAATGAATGAATGAATGAAAACACTTTTATTGTACACCAAATCAAAATGTAATGAAAATTATATAAAAATATCTAGGATTATGAGCCTTATAACTTTGTTCTTTGTGTAGGATCATAATATAAGGTCCACGTTTCGAGCTAGTGTGATGAAATAGTAGATTATGAATCAAGTAATGTTACATTGCATTTTACAGACGTTTCGAGCAAGTGTGATGAAAATATATCATATTCTTATTTTCTTCTCCACAGATGTGCGGGTCAGTTTCCTCAAGCTATGACAATCGTTAGCGAGAGTGTTCCAATGGGCAAGAGAAATTTATCTATCTTGCTAGTCGGCAGCATATTCTTACTAGCCCAAGGACTTATGGCAGGTAACGTACTAACCCTTTTTTTTTTTGTTATTTCATTTTAATTTTTTTAATTTCATTTTTTCATTTATTCAGAATATTGGTAAGGGTACAGAATTGACACAATAAACATGGTGCCACGATAACTGTTGCAGTAGTATAAACTGTGTCGCAACAATTAACGCCCACCTCCAACAATAAATGTATAGTACCAATAAAACAAAAGTAGAACATAGTAAATGCCAATAAAAAAAAAGAGAATAATTAAGTTTCAAATACAAAAAAAATCATTAAAAACATGCAGCGTCTTATTTAGTGCGGGTGTGTGTGCAAGTGTGTGTGAGTTTGTGTGTGTTTGTGTGTGTATATGCATGTGTGTTATGTGAATGTCTATAGTTTGGGCCTATTTTAAAAAATCTGTTGAAGTAGGAAGAATCATTCAACAACAATGTAGCCCTTGACTGCAATCTCACCTCGTGGTAAACGCAGTGATGATGCAGTCTTTTTTATATTAATAGAGGGCAAACGAGCAAGTGGGTCACCTAATGTTAAGTGATCACCGCCGCCCATAAACATTAGCACCAGAGGAGCCACCGATGCGTTGCCGGCATTTAAAGAATTTGTTTATCCGCCCCTTGAATAACCCTAGATTGTATTTTTACACATCAGATGGGAGATTGTTCCATGATTTGCAAGTGTGCGGTAGAAATGATCTGGTATTTCGAATAGTAGAAGAATACCAGGCATCCAGATGATGAGGGTGGTATTTATTCCTACGGCGTGAGGTGCGGTCTAAGATTATAGCGGGCTAACCTGTTAGAGGGTATCGTACTCACATCCGTAACAGACGCGACGCGACATCGCACCGGAACACTAAATCGTTTAGTATCACGTCTTTGTCGGTAGGGTGGTCACTAGCCACGGCGAAAGCCGAAACTGTTGCCTTCTAAAATGTTTTTAAAATTACCTGGACAGGTAGGATGCACACTAATGAACGCAACCGCTACCGCCAGCCAGATAGCCCAGACTCTAACCGAAAGTGCAAGAAGGACGACATATCACAAAATCAGCTGACCTAAAATTCTTTCTCGAAAACGTTGCTAGCTCATATACTAGAAAGCAAGCATGTGGAATACTGCCCACTGCGCCAATCGGTCGACAATAATACCGTCAGCTATGTTAAGTCAAACCATCAGATTCACAGTATCGTTTGATCCTTCAAAGCTTATTTTTTTCAGTGTTAGCGATACCAATAATACCGCTCACCTTCTCTTACTATTTGCCAAGTCTTGGCATCTACTGGAACTCCTGGAGAACACTTTTGCTGGTGTACTCTTCGCCTAGCCTGCTCTCCGCATTGTGGCTATATTTCATGTGCGAGAGCCCCAAGTTCCTGTTTTCGAAAGGCCGAGAAACGGAGGCGATGGAAGCGTTGACAAAAATGCACAGACTTAATAATTTTGGGTCAAACACTGAACTTCAAGTAAGTGTCATTCTGTTTTATAATAATGAACACTATCCTCAGTCTTCAGTTCAGTTTTGAAGCTGTGATAGCCCGGTGGGTCGGAGCTCGACTTCGCTTTCGGTGGGCCGAGTTCGAATACCAAAACGCACCTCTAACTTTTCTGAGTTATGTGCGTTTTAAGTAATTTAAATATCACTTGCTTCAACGGTGAAGGAAAACATCGTGAGGATACCTACATGCCAGAGAGTTTTCCATAATGTTCTGAAAGGTGTGTTAAGTCCACCAATCCGCACTTGGCCAGCGTGGTGGACTACGGCCTAAATCCCTTCTCATTGTGGGAGGAGACCCGTGCTCTGTAGTGGGTCGGTAATGGTTGTGATGATGATGATGATGATGATGATTCTCAGTCTTTAAAAATAAATATACTACAACAATACACATATCGCCATCTGGCACAGGTTGGCCAGGTATCGTAAGAGATTGCAATCTTAAGTTTCTATCTAAGGCGCACTTTGTTTCCTCCTTAGTAATACGCAATGCAAAGCTTTAGAATGGTTTCCCGTTTTTTCCACCATCTATTTATTTATTTATTAACGACAATGCTGCTTGTAACGAGCAGGCCACTCTGCTCCCATCTCTCACTAAGATTGTTAAACTTTAAAATGATGTTGGAAAAAAGCAATCTGCTGAGTTTCTTGCCGGCTCTTCTCAGTCGAATCTGCCTTCAGAACCGGTGGTAGAGTCACTACAAACAGACTTGACGTTTCATAAGTGCTTATTAATTAGGCCTACTTGAAATAAATGAATTTTGAATTTTGAATTTTTTTTTATTAGCTTTTCAAGGGAAACAAACAGTACTTTTACACATAAAAGTAATGTTGTGTTTTTATATAACATTAACCAATGAAATTTCCACAACTTAGATATACATAAACGATAACATAAACCACAATTGCTTAGGAATTAAGTACCAAGCGAAAATTATAAACCAAAATTAAAAAAACAAGAATTTTAAAGGTTATAATATTTATTTTACCATAATTATCTTTCTAAAAGTGCCAATTTTGACGTGAAAAGTGTTCGTCTCACAATATTTGCTGTTGAAAGTATTGCACGCACGCGATAAAAAGTTATTTGCTGACTACCTTGTCTTCCATCTAGTCCAGGCAAAAGGAGGTTAAGGTCTTGCATTTAACCTTCGGCATGCAAAATCGATATTACTTAGAAGAAGTGTATCTATAATTGCATACCTTGAAATCACGAATGGTTTACGCGTCTTCCAAACAAGCACGCTTCACCTTAAGCTGCGCCGTTAACCGACCATAAACAAACATGTAAAAACACACTTTAACTTGTTTTAGATAAAAGGTGGAATCCTGTTAGAACCAGCTGAGGGTGGGGAATCCAATTCAGGCAAAACAACGTGCGCACCGTTGTTCAAGTCGCCCTTATTGAAGTCTACCATTATCATGACCATTTTATTCTTATTCCAACAGTTGAGTATTGATAATAGCATTTTAAAATACTGACACATTTGCTATACTTTAAGGTAATGTGTGATATTAAAAAAATACGTCATTTGAGCATTTTTGTTATAAAAGAGCTGAGCTGATGGAATCCTAGTAATTAAGTCACTATAGGTATCTGCAGGAAATAAGAACATGAGCGAAGAATTTGTCTAATGCACAAGTTTCGCTTCAACTACTTGAAATTGTCGACGAATATGTATACCTAGAATACACAATCCAGTAAAGCAGGTCCCGTTTCCAGAAAGAGGTGAACGGCCGAATCTAACTAGGATGGGCAGTGTTACCTCTTAAATTGTACCTACGTGCCTAAAGAACAATGCCTTCCAACAGTGTTTGTTGCCAATGATGCCTTATGGTTCGGAAACGTGGTCGCTAGCTATGGGTCTCATAAGAACGCTCGGGGTCACTCAGAAAATAACAAGGCGTCACGTTCGCAAGAACAACTTCTATTGGTTATAAGGAACTAAATTGTATGATATCAGGAGATTGAATTGAAATAAATACTTTATTAATGTGTAATATGTATTTTCCAGAATACCAGCGTTTCTGATCTGGCTACCAACCATTGCCGCCCAGTTCGTGCAGATACTGGAGACGGGCGAGGGCTCGAGTCTCACATTATGCGGTATCATCAGGAAAAGCATGGACTCACCTCCTGACGTAAGCACTACCAATAATATTCTCAATGTTTATCTAGCAAAGCCTGTTTAGCCAGGATAAGAGCTAATTAATTTTAATCGAATTGTGAATTCTTTTCAGCCTGATGATTCCTGCGCCTTAAATGTGACATCACTTTTAATCGTACTGGTGGTTGGAGCTATACAGTCGCTGGCAAATGTATTCATAAGCTTGGTAAGTTTCGATTAACACTTTACTGCAAATTTTCTTAATCTAAGAATTATGATTTGTGATAGAGCACTTACAATTGATTTATTTATTTTATTTAAACAACTTTATTGCATAATAAAGGAAACACACACAGGAACACTTACATTAACATAAATTATATGCAAAAGGCAGCCTTATAACTAACAGTGATCTCTTCCAGGCTACCTTAACTATTGGAATAATACGTACGTAATTGATGTAATACGTACGTCTATGCATCGGAATCCTTTGCGAAAAGATGAAATGATACGGGATTCCCAAGACCTATTTTCGCATATTTCGTGTTAATCAACCAGATGATCCAAGATGTTTTTCAAATTTATTAAAGTTATAATAATAAACCTGTGGGAACCGTTTATTTCCTGGGATAAAAAACCTATGTTATTCTCCGTCCTTTCAACTAACCCTTTGCCATATATAAAGCAGATGAGTTACTTGGTAAGGGCATGAAGTAAGGACAAACATACAACACACACTCTCGCATTTACAATATAAGTAAGGATAAATCTATATATTTTGAGGTTAACTTATTGTTATTTTTGTAAATTGAATAAAATTCATGCCTCGTATTTTACACGAGAAAGAAGATTGGTACTCTGTGTGTTTCGTACATTAATTATATATCTATCCATAGATTATCAATTTCACCGGCCGCCGTAACATGGTTATGTTTATCACCGCCCTCTGTGGCGTTTGTGGCATCCTCGTCAACCTGATACCCAACGCCATCGCCAGCGGCGTGGTGTTCTTTATTTTCCTCATCGGCATCGTTACTTCGGGCCTGTACACTGCCATCGCTGTCGCATTGTTCCCCACTTCTCTTAGGTAAGTTATATAAGTCTTATATATGAGTATAAATGGTCTGTAGTTCGAATAATTATACCTACTCGTTGAGCTATGTGTGTAGTCAATTACATAGCCCAACGAGTCGTAAAGCTGAAGTGGCTATGGCCGGAGCAAATAGCTTAAAGAACTAATGGTCGTTTGCGTGCTAGAATGGCAACCGCACCGGTAAACGGAGCGTTGGTAGGCCCCCAACGAGAACAGGAGCAGAATGCAGACACCAAACGAGACGCTGAGAGCCACTGAAAACCAACGGCCCAGGACAGTGGATTTTATAGCTCCCTACAGAAGCATGTCCAGCAATTGAAGTCAAACGGTTTTAGTGATGATAAACGGTTTATAAGGTACAAATGGCATATCCGTGTATCTGAAATCTAACTGCAACACGAGCTGCTGATGCTTTTTTTATTATGCTCGTCGATATGACGAGCTATGTTATGAAATACCATTGCTGTCACTACAGTTCCCACTTCTCTTACGTGCAATATGAATCTCATGTAACAGTCAACCCAACATTCAAAGTGTTCTTGTGTGTGGGACTGTGTTCTTATCCTCCTATTTCGCATAATCAGATCAGAACTTTTACTTACTTCTAACTAATACTTATTTTTTTTTGTTGTCTACTTTCATCATGCAAGTCTTGAATTTATAGCACGGTCTACAACTGGAAACTGAACACTGTTGCTTAAAAGATGGCAGCCTCATCTTTCTCATTGGCATTGTCACTTTAGGCTTATTATGACCATTGTCTCTGATCTAATATGAACAACAACTTGGAAGCCTATTTCCACGATATAAAATAATACCTGCCCGGGTTCTTATTTGTAACTTCGTCTATTTTCAGAACTCTAGCTGTAGCCTTGATCATGACAGGGCATCGAATTGGGTCCTTCGCGTCTGTGCAAATCGTCAATCTACTGTTCGAAACTAACTGCGAAGCTGGTTTTTACGTGTATGCGTCTATATTTGCCTGTGAGTTTTTTTCAATGTACCTATATCCATTATCGGTTTCTAGCATTATTGGCCTAAGCGTCTCCGGTGCTGACAAAAGAAGTAGGTACAAACTATCATCATTCAAGGCTCAGGCCTTGTCGTCTATGTTAGACGATTCGAACATTGTGAATTTATTTATTTTGTTTCATTATATTGTTTTCAAGTCAATATAATTTTTATATATTACATTTATATTTGTACTGACTTATTTATATGTAATTTAGTTACAAGTATTGTTTTATAGATATTATTATATATATTTATTTAAGTAGTGAAATATTTTTAGTATATATGCACCACCCAACTATCTTCTGTATTTGTTTTCTTCGCCATTGGTTGCCTAAAAAAAATCGCTATGCTGCGATAAGGCCGCCAAATTGTATACGTTGGTTTGTTATACTTTTCTTTTTTATGTACTATTTGTGGTGTGCAATAATGCATTCATTAATTCATTGTCTCTGTATCTGTCTCTGTATGTCATATTGTCTGTGGGATTTTCTCCTGTAGCTGTACAGACCAATAATTCGTAAGCGAAAATTTTGTCCACACTTGCTACAGCAAAAACTAACGACCGCCACTTCGCTCTCTTCAGTTCAAGAACATCGAACCATGCAGTATCATGAATTCCACAACCTTTCCCTGGAAAACCTCTCCATATACTCTTGTCGATCGCAAGCTTCTCCAAATTTTTTAAAGTTAACATCTTTGTTGGACATGTTTTTTTTTCTATCCCCCTACCAGTTTGCTTTTGACTTTTAGCAACTATTAAACCCATATACGACTTGTAAGACAAAATAATCATAGAATGTCGACCATGTTGCATTTGTCTTTGATGTAACCTACTTGCAGAGTGCGCGAATTTTTGTAAAATCTTATAAGAATTTGGCTTAGGGAAGACTATACTTTATTACTGACCTCTTTTATTGTGTCATATGCGTTATCAGAGACTTCTAAAACCAAAAGTCGTTTAATAAACCGTTTATTTTTCAGCCTCCGCCGTGATAGCAGCATTTTTAGTCGACGATCGGAAACTTGTGCAAGAACGCGACGATGACGCTACAAAGTTGTAGACTGGATGCACCGGGTTCGGTGCTCGGTCTCTTCAAAGGATATGTTTCTATCCTCTTCGGGACACTCGTTTGAATATTAAAGAGAAGCTAAACCCACACATGGAATGTCAGAAATCAAGAGCTAAAGAATCTACAAAAAACAATGTGGTGGTAGATTCATGTTCTAATAAACTGTGATAGTAAGAAAATTCGTTTAATTTTTCCCGTAATAAGTACAGTTTGTTGTATTAATTATTTTCCAACCGAGTTGGTTTTATGCTAAAAGTTTTATAAAACACAAATATTTCGCAATCAGAGCTAAAATAAACTGTATTTATTTGAACAGATGTTTTATGTGGGAAATAAAAATAATTTCATTCCATACTACTTCCATCTGAGTTTTTTTATAAGGGAGTATTGATGACTTCTAAAAAACTGTGATACTTGAACGGTTAACAAACACGCAAACACACTTACAGACACACACACACACACACACACACACCACAATCTGATCATAAATAAATGACTTTTTTTTTTAAATATTTGCATTAATTTATCAACTCTACTTTAGTAGTAGCAGATCTGTTTGTAACAGAGCTCACCCGAGTCTGAAGTCTGGTGTAATGACATTGGCACATGCGGCTTGATTGATGTACACAGAGCTTTTTTTGTACGTTGTGATCCTTGCATTCCTTGCGATGTGTTGCTCTGTACATAAACGATGGTCTGCCACTTACCATCAGCTCGGTCCTTCAAACATAACAGCCGATTGGCGCAGTTTGCAGCGACCCTGCTTTCTGAGTCCAAGGCCGTGGGTTCGATTCCCACAACTGTAAAAAAATGTTTGTGTGATGAGCATAAATGTTTTTCAGTGTCTGGGTGTTTATATGTATATTCTAAGTATTTATGTATATTATTCATAAAAATATTCATCAGTCATCTTAGTACCCATAACACAAGCTTCGCTTACTTTGGGGCTAGAAGGCGATGTGTGTATCGTAGTATATTTATTTATTATTATTATTATTATTATAACTATAAAAAAAATCTGTACAATTTATTAACACACGGCAGTAGTGTAACTTCACAAAAGTAGCCTACGAGAGATTGAGGTGGACGTAGAGTATCAGAACTACTAGAATAAATGTAAGGTGTATTATATAGTTTCCATGGTAACTAGAATAGGTAAAAAAATGTATAATGTTTTCTATCTCACTCTGTTCGATACATTTATGTGTTTGTTTCTTTATCTAGATATTATTCGGTTTCCTTGGTACTTAAATAGGTAACAAAATGTGTAATGTATTCTATATCTATCTCATTCCCTCGCCGGCTGAATCCTACACATTTATGTGTTTTTGTCTGTATGGACTTATTTTTTCGTTTCATCGATTTTGAAATCACAACGATTCTAAAGAAGTTTCACTTAAAAAAAGAAAGAGAGATTTAGAGATAATTTGAATTTATGATATCGCTTTATATGTATTTATATCTTTGTAACTACTTTTTTTTCTGTGGTGTACAATAAAAGTGTATTGATTAATTCATTCATTCATTTCGTTGCATGATTTGACAAAAAATTTAAAGGAGTGTCTCTGGTGCAATAAATGCACTCAGCATTTATTATTTACACATATTTTGTCATTATAAATCTATGTGAACTCAGAATACGTGCGATCATATAATATTCATCTGTCAGTCACTCGTGATAACGATATTTAACACTCGAAAATTGTTGACGGGCGCTTTGCTATGAATGAAACTTTAGTGAAAGGCGAGACTGCATATTATTTTCTATATCCTTTTTTTTTTTTTTTAATTCTTATTTCAATTTCAATTTTTTTATTTGCAGATTAAGTTACGTAGTTGGTGGGTACAATAATATAATAGTGCTACAATCGGCATCGATTGGCATGCAAACTTGATTTCTTAAAAACTACGTCTTTACAATGCTCATTCAATTATGTTAACAATTTTAATGTTAAGAACAGCACTATTAAAAATTTATAAAAAACAACATCCACGTCTCCGCTTGCGGGGCTTTTAAATGCCCAAGCAACCAGCAGTCAGGAGTCATATCCTCATGTTTACGTTATCCTAATGTTGCCTGGCAGGGATCGCTACAAAGCGATAAGGCTGCCTTTTGCATACTGCTTCTGACTGTGTATATTCATCATCTGTTTGTTTGAACTAAAGAGTACAAATAAATAATAATAATAAAAAACTTGATGAACTTCATTTAGATTACTTAACATCAAACCAATCTCGTCAGTTTTCAACGAAATGTGCATACAGAAAAAAGTTCGAAAGGGAAACAACCATTATAGAAATATTCTTACACCTATATTAAATGTTTCTATAAGAAATCCTTGATATGATCTCGCGATATGAATACATGCAGATCAATAGCCAAATCTTGCCGATAACCTACTTATCAACATTGACAATGGCATACAGAATCCAATTTTAAATAAATGGATAAGAAAACGATAAGTACTTGCGAAATATTGCGCAATAAAAGTTAAAAAACTTAAAAAAATTGTTGTTTTACCTCAACAACAAGTAAGCCCGTAACTAGAATCTCATTTTTATTCATACCTTTATTTATATCTCCACGTGCTGGTCAGTGGTGATGCCGTCTAAGATGGCCACGGGCTAACATGTTAGAGGTATGGTAGTTATATTAAACCCCTATAAAAAGTTGTCTATCTACATTACAGATTTTTATTAAGATAAATCAAAAATTTAAATAATAATAATAATAATACTTTACTGAAAAAGAGAGAAAAAAATGCGAGAAGGAGAGAAAAGAGAAAAAAAAAGAGAAAAACTATGTTATTTAGTTACGGATAATGGTGGCAATTAACAAATAACCCTGCACTGCACTTATAATAAGTAGTATGTAGATTTAGAATAAAAAGGTAAAAAAAAAGGCCACAAAAAAAATTCAAAAAATAAAACGTCTTATCGGTTTCCACGCGACATCGTACCGGAATGTTAAATCGCTTAGCGGCACGTCTTTGCCGGTGGTGTGATAACTAGCTACCTACGGCTGAAGTCACCAGACCATTCAGAGAAAATTCAGAAATTAAAAATTCCCAATATTGGATAGAAGCAGGCGTTACTTTGCGAAAATCCATGATATATTATGAAAATGAAGCTTAATTTGCTATACTCCGTGAATTATTCATTGTAAAGTCAATTTTACAATGAATAATTCGCTAGTTATAAGATTTGTGTGAAGATTATATACTCCGCGAATTATTCATTGTTCGCGAATTATTCATCATTTAATTTTAAACATATATCTGCATATGATATAATAAAGAATTTTAAGTTGTTGAAACAGAAAAAAACCGGTGATTTATGGGTTATGTCTGTAATGGTAATATCTAACATTATAGACGTTATTGCCCCTTACTTAGCCATGCTTTTTAATGAATGTGTTGATAGAGGTACTTTTCCAAATTTAATGAAACATAGTAAACTTATACCTCTATTTAAATCTGGCAATAAAAACGACATTAACAATTACAGACCCATTTCAATCTTACCAGCTCTTAGTAAGGTCTTTGAAAAAATTATATTAAATCAACTTTTGAATCACTTCAATGTAAATAACTTACTACATCCGGAGCAGTACGGTTTTACTAAAGGTCGTAGCACCACGGATGCAGGCGCTTAACTTTTAAAACATGTGTACGATGCCTGGGAACGTTCGCAGAATGCCATTGGTGTTTTTTGTGATCTATCCAAAGCATTCGATTGTGTTGATCATAAAACCTTGCTTCTTAAACTAGCCCATTATGGTATCAAAAACGTTGCACTAAATTTGGTTGCCTCTTATCTCAGTGACAGAACCCAAAGGGTTTGCATAAAAGACATTAAAGTCGCAGGGGTCGGCTACGTCAATGGGTGTCCCACAGGGTTCAATCTTGGGTCCCTTTCTATTTTTGGTGTATATAAATGATCTACCACACCATGTCAGTGAAACCTGTGACATTGTACTGTTTGCTGATGATACATCTCTAATTATTAAAACTGATAGAGGTAGAGACAACTCTGACGATGTAAGCTGTGCTATGTCGCATGTGTCGCACTGGTTTACTGTCAATAATTTACTTTTAAATGCAAAAAAAACTAAGTGTGTGGAATTTATTTTACCAAATGTAAAGAAAGTTAATAAAAATATAATAATAAATGGAGAATCACTAAAAATGGAAGATTCCACAGTTTTTCTGGGCATGACCTTGGATTGTAAGCTTCAGTGGGGTACCCATATAGATACACTAGCAGGTAAACTAAGCTCGGCTGCCTACGCCGTCAGGAAAATTAGACAGATTACTGACGTAGAAACAGCAAGACTTGTTTACTTCGCGTACTTTCATAGTGTGATGTCTTACGGGATCTTATTATGGGGCAAACTATATTCATATTGCAGAAAAGAGCTGTACGGTCAATATATAAACTTAAATCCCTCCGTGAAAAATTTAAAGAAATTGGTATACTTACGGTAGCCTCACAATACATTTATAACAATATAGTATTTGTAAGACAACATATTAGTCTTTATAAACAAAAAGTGGATATAAACAGTCGACTTACAAGAAATGGTCATAAATTAGTGACATCTGCATATCGTCTGCGAAAGGTGTAGAAGTCATTTGTGGGATTGAGTATACGCTTTTATAATATGATTCCTAAGGTAATTTTGGACCTACCAATGCATAAGTTTAAAGAATGTGTTAAAACACATTTATTACATTTTTATACAATTTTATACAGTTTCTTAATGACAAGGTTGCTTGGAAGCATCTGGCTCCGCTTTCATATCTCACAAGATAGAAAAATGACTGTTAAAATATAAAATGTAAATTTTTGATGTTGGAAAAGAGCAACTGCTGAGTTTCTTGCCGGCTTCTTCTCGGTAGAATCTGCCTTCCGAACCGGTGGTAGAGTCACTACACACGGACAGACTTGACGTTTCAAGTGCTTGTATTAGGCCTACTTGAAATAAATGAATTTTGAATTTGAATTTTGTAAGTCAACTTCTCCTGAGGATGCTCCGGTTTCGGAGCAAAACGTGCGTAGAAAGTACATTGCCGAAGATCTGTTTGATGTGGAGTATAAGAATTGAAGAAATTATAAACTACACCATACAGATTCTCCTGCTTTTCGCGGAGTATAGCAAATTTAGTTGAATTTTCATAATAAATTCCCAAATTGATCCGGCCAGATAGCAGTTATAATAAACCTATACGCCACCAATCGGTTTCAAATGGTGGTGACAAACTACGGCCAAAGCCACAACCCGGCCCGACTAGAGAAAGATCAAAAATAATAAATTCAAGAAACTAGCGAAGATCGATCTAGCGGATTTTTTGAATTGTATTATTTTATTTATTTCTTTATATTGTTTTAATCGAGGATGTCATATATTCATGTTTACATCTTATTTGTTTAACATACAAGCGTACCCAGCCTTCGCCGGGCTAGATTTTGCTTTATTTTATTTAAACAATAAACTTTTACATTAAACTTTTAATTTAAGTCTCATAATATATTAAATCATTTATTTCTCTCCGTATTCATTCCCTTCTATTCTCTTCTCGAGCGGGTGAAGATCATTATCTACACCCATGTACACCCAACAATAGAATATCACCAAACTTTACAGGATTACTCGCCAGGTCAATCCGGAGACTCCCTGAAAGTTTCATTGAAATCGGTCCAGCCGTTTCGGAGCCTATACGGAACATATCCACACACTTTCTCTTTTATATATATAGATAATAAATAAATATACTACAACAATACACACATCGCAACCTAGCCCCAAAGTAAGCGTAGCTTGTGTTATGGGTACTAAGATAGCTGATGAATATTTTTTTATGAATATAATACACATAAATACTTATAATATACAGATAAACACCCAGACACTGAAAAACATTCATGTTCATCACACAAACATTATCCAGTTGTGGGAATCGAACCCACGACCTTGGACTCAGAAAGCAGGGTCGCTGCCCACTGCGCCACCCGGCCGTCAGATATATGTAATATATTTACGTTCTTTTCTTTTTACGCCTTGGTTTGCATGGAAGAAATCGCTATGTATAACGCCACAATATAGTACCCTCTAGTTGGTTTCATCATCATATTCATCATCATATCAACCCATTACCGACCCACTACAGGGAATGGGTCAATGAGAAGGGTTAGTCCACCACGCTAGCCCAGTACGGATTGGTGGAAGCTCAGAATCACTCATCGCCCGCTGAGTGACTCTGAGCTTTCTTATGACTCCCGTAGCAAGCGACGGATTCAGATCTGCAGTTAACATTGGCAGCACGCACTGTTCAAAGACTTTGGTCTCAAGGCACTAAAGGATTTTGCACGCTGAGGGCTATGTCGCGAACGCTGCCCATCCTAGTTGGATTCGGTAGGTATATTATATTTACATACGATTTTATGTTCACCTGAAAAGTAAATAGGTAAGTTTTTTTTTTTGTTTTTTTTAAGTGAAGTAGCATAAGCATTAGTAATAACGGCGTAATCGGCGTGGATCGTGTATCCTAGGTCACTCCTACTCATCTACAATTCCGAGTAAAAAGTATTTCTTGCTCCAAAATGTGACGTCACATGCGAACTTGCACATAGGAACGCGACTTTACAAACGTTGCGCGTACGTTAAGAATACAATGAGATAACTACTGAGTCACAAGATACCAGCAGACTATTTCATACTAGCGGTTCCACGCGGTATTACCTACGTAAACTAAAGATCGCAACGTTATGTTATGTAATTTGCCACCTCTTAAAGTTGATATTGGGGCTTCTGGCTTAACTAGATATTATTCCTCGCGGATTTCTTTGTTCCCTATCCACAATTTTAAGGATTGTTATTAAAAATAATGTAATAATGTCTCTTCCTACAAAACTTAAATTCCCATTTATAACCCTTATTTAAATCAACCCTAATTCCCGTTAAAGCATTTCCCAGTTTATGTCAACGGCCTCAAATCTTTCAAGGTTGTAGGTAGTAGTTAGTATTGAGATTTCATGATGAGATGATAGACAAGCGGTGACCGGTATTTTTCTTTTGAACCGATTTCCTTATATTGACGGAGGTTCCAATTATCACCAGTCAATAATATGGTGAATTAAAAAAAAGTTGACCAAGAAATATATCTGAATTAAATGCTATCGGTATATATTTATTGTATTGAGTTTCGTATGTTAAACAGGAATTCATTATGCTAATTATAAATATAACCTAAAATAAACTATTTAAAAACTAAATAAAATCTAAAACGTTCTCGAAACCACCGCAGCGAGGCACAGTTCCTAAGATGCTGGCAGCATTGCCCCTTTGGATGGCCAAACTAATTCGTTGGCCAAGGTAACTGCCCGCTCTAGGATCACCGGTAGACTCGATAACCCTTTTCGATAATTCTTTGAAAAGGGCTCTTGCCTCCGGACCCCACGGTCCCAAAGTCTCTACTCCAAAAGGCACAAAATTGAAGCTGCTATCCAGGTTTTCATATTTACGCCTCTTGGCCTGGTCGGCACTGGAAGCAGCCGCACCTACCATTGACGAAGTGGCCTGGATGTGTGATGCAGCTAGGGTATCAACACAAGTTGCATCCCACAGAAGTGACCTTCCAAGCCTCCAAGGTATGAACGTCATACCATCAGGTCTCTTGCCATCGCTCCGCGCCAAACCAATAGGTTCTAATACAGCTGGTACGTGAGCGGTAGCTAGAGAACGTCGGATGATGTCGTTGATGGTGGCATGGCGAGAGAAGCGACCAGCGCTTCTTGAACAGGAGAGTCCATGGTGACCTTAGGTGTAAACGCTGTCACCGCAGTGGCATCGATGAGGCTGAATTATAGAGGAAATTAAAGTTTTTACTCACGAATTTTGTTTACTATATACTAAAGTATTTTCATTGGATATGCTAGTATCAAATTTGTTCGTTATCATCTGAATAACAATAAAAGTGATGGAATATTTTAAATCATTTTAAGGGGTATTATTTAAACAAGCGAATATGAATGTTTCACAAGAAAGCTCACAGTGTTTAAAATTCCACCCCTAAAGAGTTAAAACGGTGGATGGTTTGTTTTTAGGACAAAAATAAAACTGAAACTAGCCTAAAACGCCTTCAAAACTATCGCAGCGATGCAAAGTACCAGCATTTTCTTAGGAATAGGATAGAGTACATTTTTATTGCTTCAACTGTGTACATATTTTTTGACTTACTTCTTGACTATTACTTCTTTTGGCGCGTGAGGGAAAAATTATGAGTGTAATTTTTTACGATGCGCGCGCACACCGTCACAAAAAACCGACAACATGAAGTTAGCTATACTCAACATTTTAGTTTTTCAAAAAGGCTTTCTCAGTGTACACTTTCAATTTTCAAAGTCTGCGGGCTCATTCCGGTGATTTAATTGGTTCAACTGTACAAAAATCTATAATAAGACAGTTAGATAATGCGTTATAATAAAACTTTCAATTTATTAAATAACTTTTTTTATTGGCGAAAGATGAAGTTTTTGAAAAGATTTTTATCTTGTTGTAGTTTTAAGTATAACTTCTAACACGTGTACATAAGTACACACGCGTCTTTTTTTTTTGTGGTGCTGTAAATGGGAATAGTTCCAACAGTTTGCCACTTTCTGGCGTGCAGTTTTCTGATATACTACGAGTTTATTTTACATATATGACTATTATCGTAACACTTAAAATTTTAAACCTAAGACACTCATTAGGAACTGTCACAAAAATATTCGTTTATATTATAATATGCCTTAGGTACTCATTGACCAAATTCTTAACCTATTTTTAAACATATTTCCATCTATTTTTTTTACCATTGGTGGTAAATGGTTAAAAGCAATTATACCACAGGCATAAGTACTTTTCGCAAAAACGTAACATTTATTTTGAGGAACATATATTATATTTATATTTCGTACGAATATTATCTTTATATTTGCTGACAAAATACTCCTTATTCATTTTGACTACGAGCTTTAAAGAGCTTGAACCTCTGGTGCACACGGCCCCAAAGTCTCGTCATAGGTAATTCCGAAAATTATCTTCGGAAACATGCACGGAAAAATGCAATTTGATGTTATTTTATATACATTTAGAAGATATATAGTTGAGATACAGAATCAAGGTCTAGAATAAACCGCTTATTAATCTGTAACCGGTGGGCACAGCCGATAGCCTAAAATAAGTTTAGATTATTTGCTCAGTAACATCCTAGCTACGTGAACGTGAATTGTATCTTTTGATGTATTCGTAATTATTATGTAATTATATATATTTTTTATTTTAAATAAACAAAAATATTGTGAGTGATTTTTCAATTAATTTTAATTATTCGTAGGTAAGATTTGATTTATTATTATTAATTAATTTTTAATAACAAATTTGGTTCCATCGGGCCACCCTGCCCAATCTAACTTAAGTATATTTTGTGTTAAAAAAAATCTCTATTAAATTAGTGATTCGCGTGGGAGAATCTTGCGTTGTTACCTTTTGCATTTCAAGTGTACTTATTTTATCGAGTCGTAACGCATTTTACTTTAACCGACAAAACCTAATTTTAAAGACACAATATTCCATAAGTTTTCTTAAAATATTTTTACAATTAAATGTGTAAATTGAAGTAATCTTAATATCTTAAATAATTAAGCTTAGATACTAATTATATGTTAAATTTCAATTTTTGCTCGAAAGTATTTAATTTTTTTACAAAAAATAAATTTGCCATTGGATTTAAGTTTAATACATTGAATTTCAATTTAATCACACATTTATCTGTAAAAACATAAAAAGTCTTGTTTTATATATTTGTGAATTTCTTGATAATCTAAGATATTAATATTTTTTTTATAAATAGCTAGAAAGGTTATTTTTTTTACTATAATACCACTCTATGTACAATAACTTGACATAATTAATGAATTACCGTCTAACTGTTCACTTATGGGCATGGTACCCAAAATGCAGGCGCTATTTCCCCTTTGAATTGCTAGACTTAGCCGTTGGCCTAAATAAGCGCCAGCTCTTGAGTCACCAGACGTCAAATATAGTGAAATATAGATATTCAGTTATATTGCAATTTTGGTAGACATCGTAATCTATACTTATGATAAAACTATAACTGGAAGATTTCTGTACATTTAATATATTTTGAAAATTTTGACCGGGGGATGCTTTATAATGGATACTGAGTCCAAAACAGATTTTTATTTAATTTGTGTCTCTGGGCATCACGCAAAAACTACTGCACGGATTTAAATGAAATTTAATAAAGTGGTAGCTGATATTCCGGGTCTACATAAAGGATACCTTTTATCCTGATAAACTATAAGTTTCCTCCAGGAAACGGGATGAAATTTTTTATCAATTATGCTTCATAGCTCTGTTAAATTTAAACCGATTTTAATAATTGATTTTTTATTTTAAAGTGTATACTATATAAAACATGTGTGTGTGTCCAAATTTAAAGAAGATCTGATAAATATTGTCGGAGATAAAGGACATAACTCTTCACAAATAATAGCAAGTAACAAGGCATATGGGACAACGATCGAATACATGCGTACCATACTACTTAATATTATAAATGCGAATGTTTGTGAGGGCGATTGTACGGATGTATGTATGTATCAACCCAAATTATGGGAACTTACTAACTCAGTATACCACGTAAAATAATAGTAGGTACATAGCTAGATGCCACGATGATTATGATGTTAGCATTACATCTATTCTAGCTTCTCGATTGACTCATACGCGGACGAAGTCGCGAGGGTCCCCTAGTGTAAAAATATAACAAAAAAACTTATAGAAATGTTTTCGTGTACACTAAACCGCTGCCGAATGTTTCGTTACACTTAATCATAGAGAGATATTCGAATCATCATCAGTTTTGGGGGACTTTAACTTGCACATGTTACTGATAACTAGCGAGATCGACAGCATAACGTGCTCTCCGAGCCAACTTTTAACTCCGTTTTTAACATAATTAGCTAACAACTCTTTGTCCGACCTGGGAATCAAATCCACACTGGCCACACGAGCTCTACGTGGTTGCTAACCACTAAACACTAAACTAATGATGCGATTTATATAAAATTTAAATTAGAAATCGACTTTCATTTGCTAAATATATGTATATATTTAGCAAATGAACGTATTTATTGCACGTTTGAATGTATTTTTGCGGTTATAAACTAAACGATTGTGATTTGCTGGAGCCCAAAAACGAGCCCAGAAGATCTTCATATAGTTCCATCCACGTCCAATTTAATTTGTAAATTTGGCGTAATATAGTGAAGGTTAGATATATAGATATATGAATACTTTATTGCACATAAATGCATGTTTATGTTATTTACCTTAATTTAAGCAATTTAATTGTCACGTGCGTAAACTCTGAAAAACTGTGGAAAACATTGCGGGAAACTCTGCATTCATAAAATTCAAAATTCAAAATTCATTTATTTCATGTAGGCCACTTAAGAACTTTTGAAACGTCAAGTCTGTCTGTTTGTAGTGACTTTACCACCGGTTCGGAAGGCAGATTCTACCGAGAAGAAGCCGGCAAAGAACTCAGCATTTGCTCTTTTCTAACATAAATTGATGAATTTACATTTTGCATTTTAAAATTAATTTTTCTATCTTGTGAGAGATGAAAGCGGAGCCGGATGCTTCCAAGCAATTGTAATTAAGAAATTCATCAATTGTACAGTAACCTCGCTGTAATAGATGTTTTTTTTTTTATATTCTTTAAACTTGTGCATCGGTAAGTCCAAAATTACATTAGAAACAATATTATAAAAGCGTATTCTCAATCACACGAATGACTTCTGTACCTTTTACAGACGATATGAAGAATTCAATTTAATTCAATTCAATTTTATTTATTTGCTGATACAGGTAAATAGGTGTACAATTAAAATACTGGTAATTACAATAATGTTAAAAAATATATGAAATAAGCTTTAATAAAATAATAAATTACAATTGAGTTTATATGGGCACATGTCAAAGAGAGAGAGAATGCTGAGAATACCTGAGATGCTTTGATTTAATGTTATGGTCAAAGTCAAAGTCAAAAAAAATCTTTATTCAAGTAGGCCCATAGGTGGCACTTTTGATGCGTACGTAAGAATTACACGGTAGTGAGATGATGGCGATAAACACATTCGTAAACTTAAAACTAAAGCTACGAGGGTTCCAAACGCGTCCTGGTCTAAGAAGAAGCCCACAACAAACTTAGCCGGTTGTGTTTTTTTTTTGTTATCACCATCTCACAATGTCATTTAAAATTATTCGAAGAGCAGCCTGGTTAGAGAAATAATTCACATATGGTAACAATAATTAATATTTTCCCTTTATTTTTTAGTGAACACGTCTTTACGAGATTGTATTTGGACAGACGTGTGTGAAATAGCCGTGATTCGCGACCACTGGACTTCATGAAGAGAGTGAATTTGACCTGCGATTTCTCTTTACTAAATACTTAGTTACTGTAGACTATTGATGTAAGTGAAATTAGTGCTGTTCGCAACGATGGACCGCTCAAAGGACGCGAACAAGGTTACGTTCGAGGAAGCGCTCACTAGAACAGGTATGTGTTTCCGGATAACGGCTAAACAATTATCTTCCTTGTAGTTTTCTAAAAATTAGAAATCTTGCTATTATTGAATAACGATTCACGATCTCCCTGGTGCAGCGTTGAGCGCTGTATTTCCAAATCCCTCGTTCAATCCCTAGCAGGGGCAATTTGGGTTTTTTTTATTCCAGAATTTTCTCTAGTCTAGTCTGGAGGCTTCGGTCTAGGAGCGATTTAGCGTTCCGGTACGATATCGCGTAGAAACCGAACCGGGCTGTGGGTTTAATATAAAAGCTGTTCCCCTCAACATATATCATCTTAGACTGATGAGATTGCAGTCAAGGGCTAACTTGTTTAAAAGAAATATATAGATTTCGCTATCTATAGTCCCTACTAGTACTGATCCAAAATAATACTGTGAATATAAAAGTTACCAAGTTCGACTCAAAAAAATTCAAAATTCAATATTCATTTATTTCAAGTAGGCTTAATATAAGCGCTTTTGAAACTTTAAGTATGTTTGTTGGTAGTGACTCTTCCACCGGATCGGAAGGCAGATTGTACCGAGAAGAAGCCGGCAAGAAACTCAGCAGTTGCTCTTTTTCAAACTCGTTTTACAATTTAACAATCTTTGTTCTATCTTGTTCGGCCTAATGGCGCAATGGGCAGCAGCTCTGCTTCTGAGTCCAAGGCTGTGGGTTCGATTGCCGCAACTGGAAAATGTTTGTGTGATGAACATGAATATTTTTCAGTGCCTGGGTGTTTATCTGTATTTATAAGTATTTATGTAAATTATTCATAAAAATATTCATCAGTCATCTTAGTACCCATACCACAAGCTACGCTTACTTTGGGGCTAGATGGCGATGTCGTGGTATATTTATTCATTTTATTTTATTATCGATTTTGAAGTTATTCGGACAGGTAGTTTTCAAATATTGCTCTCGTTACTTTTGCGCGTCTCACAACTAAGTAAATTTATATTGGCGAGATTTTGCATGGCCATTGGATGTCCAATTGCGGTCGTTTCATGCAGCAGAAAAAAATATCGAATAGGTACTTAATTTTACCTGCTTCTCACAAATCTCCATTTAATTTTGTGAGCAGCAAAGATTCTTATGTTAATTTATTATAACTATCGCAGTAAGTTCATTTAATTTGAATATTGCTAAGAATAACTGCAAACCGCTTAGACTCAAAAGTGCCTGCCATATGGCTACTTGAATTAAGAAAGTTTTAAATTTTACCGTTGGCAATGAGGCATATTGTTATACCTTTCATTAACAATGTGATCATCGGCATGCGCTACGATTTTGTTAAGCATGCGCTACAGTAGAGTAGTACCATTAACCTCATAACAGCATAAAATGTGTCCCCATTTGAAGCGCCACGGGTGACATGCGAGTGTGTCTGGAACTAGTAATATTGTTTAGTTATTCTAGTTTTAGTTCCTTGGACACTGGTTTTACAACGTCACACTTATGAATGAACTAGCTTCTGCCCGTCTTGAACTTCATCTGCGTGGACTTCAGAATGGGGTCTAAAGCTTCGCTCCTTAATAATTTTTTATCCTACACCGGACTATCTGAGAGATCGGTATAGAAAGTACATGTCCTTTTCCATAGCATTGGTGACATGCGTACCAAATTTCAAAGCTGTCTGCCCGCGGCTTAGTTCGTTATCAATTTTCCCTCGGTAACTTCTTAAGGAATCGGGATAAAAGGTAGCCTATGTTCTTCTCCACGTCAAAGGCTACATGCATGCCAAATTTTATCCAAATTCATTTAGCTTTGAGTAACAAACATCCACACATTCACATTTGTATATATATATTACTAGCTGTACCCTGCCACGCTTCGCTGTGGCACATTGTGATTGAATGGTGGAAAAACAATCCTTGATGCGTATTATATATTATGCTAAAATTTCAGCTCGATCGGGGCAGGACTTTTGAGTTTTTGAAGCGTACAAAAGCCAACATAACATTTTTTATATATTATATATATAGATATAAGTAGGATTAATGAATGAATACACGTTTACTACTAGTACTAATCCAAAGTAATACACCAGACAAAACACAACTTACTCGATGCAATATAGTGCCCAATTCTTTCAGGCTTTGGACTGTATAGCTACCTCGTGGTGAGCCTCGCGGGATGCATAGTACTCGCGCTGGTGTGCATCGCGTTCGGCACCACCATCATCATTCCCACCAGCGCCTGCGAGCTGGGCACCACCTCCTCGCAGCGAGGGATCCTGGCTGCTGCACCGGTTGTAGGTAAATATCATTTACATACTGATGGAACTCATAAATGTTTTATTCATGTATCACAGGCACATATGAAGCGAACATACATTTAACATGTTACCACTAATGTTAGGCGATGGTGATAACTGCATTCGTTAACTTAAAACTTATTTTTATGCTTAATATTATGACAGTATTTTTCTTAAGGACTGGCGCAATGGTGAACGCCGTGAATTTAAGTAGGAAGTCCCGGTGTTCGGGTGCAATGTCATGTAGAAACCTATTAGGGAGTATGACTATCATACTCCCTAACAGGTTAGCCCGCTATCTTAGACTGCATCATCACTTACCACCAGGTGAGATTGTGTGAAAAGAAGCCACTAATAAACTCCTACGACCTCAGACCTCCCTGGCACATTGGTGGGCGCTGTAGTTTTTAGTACGAGATCTCGTATTCAATTCCCAGCAGTAGACATTTGAAAATTTATAATTTCAGAATTTTCTGATCTCTGGTCTGGTCCGGTGGGAAGCTTCGGCCTTGCCTAATTACCACCTTTACGACATAGTCGTGCCACTCAACGATTTTGCTACCTAAGAACCGGTAGTAACATTAAATCAATGCTAAAAACACCAACATATGTTATAACATAAACTTAAAATAAGGGCGATGGGAACTGGGTCGAATTAATTATATAGATAAACTTCAACAAATTCCTCGTGCCCGATTACCCGTTCTTATAAGTAGCGATTGCAAAATAACCTGTGCAACCAGTAAAAGTGAATAAGAATAAATAACTCGAACTATTCGCACTTAACTGTATATGCAGAACTGCAACGGATAAGCCGCGTCTGGCTTCATTGACTCTGTCTTATTATAAACGTGACTCATAATAAATACATCCTCGATTTCATTTAATATATCTCTCCATTGATATAATATGTTACTACCCTGTCTCTATCTGTAAACAGGTACTTTATATCCTATCATTTATCTTTGAACTCGCGTTCAATTCTGACGTATCTATTTCCTTTATTGTCAGTTCATAAAACTACTCGTATGTGTCAGTAATAAACGTGGATACAGAGATAAATTATTATGTCTGCTACGTGACATACAAACGATCTTATCTTTTTAGGCGTTTTTTAAGATTTCCCACTTCATATTTGCGTGCGTAGGAATCGACTCGAAACCACGGTAGTCGGCATGTTTGACACATGCAAAACTGAAAAACTCAAGGAAGTCTTAAAGAAATATGCACTAGAGTTTCTGTCATAAAATTCTCCTACACTATCCGGAGATAATAAATTGTCATTGGTTGAACTGGTTGATCCAGTAAAAGTATCGAAACGGGATCTCTCTCTCAGTTTGTTGTGGGCTCTTCTTAGACCCGGGCGCGTTTGAAACCCTGGTAGCTTTAGTTTCAAGTTGCCGAACGAAGTTATCACCATCCCCTTACAATTATGTAAACATATTTGACGGCCGATTGGCGCAGTGGGCAGCGACCCTGCTTTCTGAGTCAAAGGCCGTGGATTCGATTCCCACAACTGGAAAATGTTTCTGTGATGAAAATGAATGTTTTTCAGAGTCTGGGTGTTTATATGTATATTATAAGTATTTAGGTATGTATACTATTCATAAAAATATTCATCAGTTATCTTAGTACCCATAACACAAGCTACGCTTACTTTGGGACTAGATGGCGGTGTGTGTATTGTCGTAGTATGTTTATTTATTTATTTATTATTTATTTAAATATGTATGAACGCTTCATAAGTGCTTGTGAGAGGCCTACATAAATAAAGAAATTTTGAATCCTACGATCTACGATATATCTTTCTTCTCGCTCACATAACTAAATATGCCTTTGAGGCGACTTTCAAACAACTGACCAAAAAATATGTCGAGTTCATATATAAAACTAGCGGACCCCAGCGCCATCTGTCAGGCTGATTTGTGAATCTAAACCACCCAGGGTGCCACCCAAACGCCATCGATTCGCCCACCGATCGGAATTGATAACATCCCCGCGCGCGCCGACGACGACTTCGCTGACAGTGACGCGGGGTCATTTCACGGACACGACAAACCTAGAAAGGGGCTAAAACAACAAATACCAGGGCAGCTTAGCTGCCCTGCGAATATGACCCGGGTAAGGAGGCGTTGCCTCGAGGCCCGTACCCCCGACCGGCCTATTGGCCGCTTGGAGATGACCCGCACGCCACCCAAACGCATACCGAAAAATTCATTCAAATCGGTCCAGCCGTCTAGGAGGAGTTCTGTGACATACACACGCACACAAGAAGTATATATATATATAAAGATGAAACACAAAACTTTTAACTCCAATTAACCTTAGTAGATACCAGTATCTATACGGAGATACTCTATCCACAGGTCCCAGGGTTATGGCATTTCGATAAAGCAAAACAACTAGTTTAGAGTTTTGTTATGTAACTTGCCCCAAATCTTTGTGTTAGTAAATTTAGCAGTAGGAGAGCTTTTTGACCCAGAGCTCGTCCGAGGAAGTAGGTACTATCTCCATCGCTTATTTCTGCCGCTAAGCAGCATTGTTGCGATGCTGTGTTTCGGTTTGAAGGGCGTGGTAGCATGGTACATGAGGTTTAACACCTACGCCTCAAATTGGTGGACACAGGGCCGCATGGCGCTGCACTTTGATACATAGTCTGTTAAGTTATATATATAGTAAAATCAGTCTCACGCGCACACACACAAGCGCGTTTACATACACACACCACATGCACACAAAACATAAAGATTTTAAACTAAGGTGGTTAATCAGCATTTCTTAAATATATTGGATGGTTACGTTCCATGCAACTTCAAATATCGACAAATCCAAAAATATTATCGCGGTATGTACCCGTTGAACTATATTTAAGACATAAAATATTTACAAACACACTGCATGTTTAATTTGCATATCGTAAAATAAAAAAATAAATGCATTATATTATCAAATTTAAATAAAAATGTATTTTGTACCGGAAGAGCGAGATTTTTTGGCACAGATTTTAAACTAAACAGAAGATCACCTTATCCTTATCAGCTATTGTTATATGTGAACACGCAAATTTTAATTTGGTTTCATTTCAATATATATCCCTCTCCCATGAATGACATGTGTCCAGGACATAAATAGGTAAGCTAGCTTTAACGATGATGTCTTTATTCCAGGGTTGATCCTCGGCGCATTGATATGGGGTTACCTGGCGGATATATTCGGAAGGAGATTAACTCTGATGATATCGCTTATCGCGTCGGCGGCGGTCAACTGCCTCGCCAGCTTATCAGTCAACTGGTGGATGCTAATGTTTCTACAATTTTTTTCCACGTTCCTGTGAGCAATATCAATATAACTAGTAACTATAAACAACTATTTATTTATTTTTACTCTTTATTTAAATAAATAAATATACTACGACAATACACAAATCGCCTTCTAGCCCAAAAGTAAGCTTTGCTTGTGTTATGGGAACTAAGATGACTGATGAATATTTTTCTGAATAATATACATAAATACTTAGAATATACATATAAACACCCAGACACTGAAAAATATTCACGCTCATCACACAAACATTTTTTTTCCAATTGTGGGAATCGAACCCACGGCCTTCTACTAACAAAGCAGGATCGCTGCAAACTGCGCCAATCGGCCGACAATTTGCACACTTCAAGTAAAAAACAACAGAAGAAGAATTAAAAAAAACACAGACAGGACTGCACACAAAAGGCAGCCTTATCCTAGGCAATCTTGGGATAAGGAAAACAAGAGGATAACAGACGGCAGGTTGTGCATTTAAAAAAAAATGTGTGTGTGTTATAATGTATACACATAAGAAGTAAAACTTGTTTATGACATTTTTTTTTTTATTTTCTTAATACAATTAATTGATGTTTAATATAAAATATCAGTAAAATCAAAAACTGAAGTAACACTAAAATAACTTTAAAAAAAATACCATAATCAAACCCAGCTGTTGAATATATTAGAAATAACTATGGCGCGTAACGGAAAAAATGTGACTTAGAAATGAAGATGGCGCGTAACAGAAAAACGTTACATTAATAACGATTACATAAATACGATAAAGGAGTTTCACTTCAAAAAATGCATACGAATAACCACCTTCAAATACTTGAACTGGATTATGCAAAACTATGTTGTCTGGCGGTAGGCTAGGTACCGACAAAAACGTGCCGCTGAGCGATTTGGCGTTCCGGTATTATGTGGCGTAGAAAAGAGCTACTGCTGAGTTTCTTCTCGGTAGAATCTGCCTTACGAACCGGTGGTGGAGTCACTACACACAGACATACTTGACGTTTCAAAAGTGAATGAATTTTGAATTTTTGAAACGGATTAAATGGGTTAAATATAACTAACATACTCCCTAACAGGTTAGCCTACACTCAGACCGTCAAACAGACCGACGTTGACGGTTTTTTGGGGGTTTTAGATTTCTCTGATCTATCTCCTTTGCGAAATTTAATCAAATTAGTTCAGTTATTGTTGCGTAAAACTTTTGAACTTAATCTTATATCTTTAAACGAGCAATTCTTGTATATATATAATTGGAATATCGGAATCGGCTCCGATTTTCATGAAATTTAGTATACAGGGTACAATAAATCGATCTAGCTAGGATTCATTTTTAGAAAATATCATTTTATATGTGTTTTCCGGTAATAACCGGTTTGGTGCAACGAAGTTGCACGGGTCAGCTAGTATTAGTTACTGTAAGTAGGACTTATAATTATTTTCTTCTGTGCAGATGTGCGGGCTTGTATCCGCAAGCTATGACGATCGTCAGCGAGAGTGTTCCGTTGAGTAAGAGGAACTTATCCGTGTTGCTGGTGGGCAGCATATTCCTCCTGGCGCAAGGACTTATGGCATGTAAAGTACTAATCATATTTTATTAAATTCTCGACAATGCAATACGTAGGTTAAACTTGATTGCGTCTTACATGGGAACTTTTCTACGAGCAACGAATTAGTTTGAAAAAATCGGACTTACAAAAAAGGAGGGTCTCAATTCGGCTGTATTTTGTTTTTTAATGTCTTTGCAGCTCAGAACCCTGACATTTATAAGCAAATTCGAAAATTGTATTTTTTAATTTAGACATTTTACTTGGCACCGACTTAAAAATGTTGCAGAAAATATTTATTTCTTGCTTTTTAGTTCTAATAATAACAAAGTCTGTTCTTCTTTGCTATTTTTTTTTTAATATCAGTAATTAAAAAACCAAAACAGCCGGTCTCAGTTAACTCAGTTGCTAAGTCTTTTGTTATCATTACTATAATCAATATTTAGCCATAAAACAAGATCTTTCTAAGGCGTTTTCGCAAGGAATAAATTTTTTATATATATTGGATATAATTAATACTTCCAAGCATCAAAGAACAGTTTTTCAAAATTAGTCTTCATTATTATTTATTATTCATACTCTTTGTTTGCACACAAAAATATTGAAAAAGAAGCAGTATTTAAAAGGCGGCCTTATCGCTTAGTAGTGATCTCTGTTAGGCAACCTTAGGAAAAAGAAAACAAAAGGATAACAGACTACAGGATGTGCATAATAAAAAAATTACATACTTATACTTGAACCAGATTACAAAAATAAAATAATACATAATATAATAAATATTTAAAAAAAAACTAATACATACTTTAACATATCATAAGTACATAAATAACAGTAAATACATATAGTGATTTTTGACAGCTTTCTTAAATATATCAAGCGATTAAGACTGCCTTCATATCTATTATGTAATAATATCTCTTAGTCAACTATCTAAATGGGTATATTTTTTTCAGTGTTAGCGATACCAATAATACCGCTCACCTTCTCGTACTATTTGCCAAGTCTTGGCATCTACTGGAACTCCTGGAGAACGCTTTTGATTGTGTACTCTATGCCTAGTCTGCTCTCCGCATTATGGCTATATTTCATGTGCGAGAGCCCCAAGTTCCTGATTACTAAAGGTCGAGAGACAGAGGCGATGGAAGTTTTGAGGAAAATGCATAGGCTGAATAATTTAGGAACAAAGACTGAACTAAAAGTAAGTAATAAATTTTTTGACCTATCAATTACCTCGCCTGTAAGTTATCCAATTTTTGTTTTTTGGTAATAATTGATGGAGTTAGCAGATGGACACAGGGCGGCAAGACGTGTTCTAGCCAAGTTTTACATTATTTATGCCTAGCAAAGTTTTGCTTTATTTATAGGCGATGGTTTTTCGGTCAGCTATCTGCTTGGACCATCAATTATTACTATTACTTAAAAAAAATTGCATTATATTTAATGCTTTTATGAAGAGCTGTTCTCGTGGGAATTTAAATTTTTTATGTGATCGACGAAAATTTGAATGTTAGACCGTTTTTAACGGAATTCACTACTATGGACTAAATTCGAGAACAGGAATCTGAGATATGTATAGCTAGCTCATAGCCCCGGTACACCGCGGTTCGCTCAGCCAAATCTTGGTAACCGTTCAGATGTCCACCTTTACTGCAAATATCTCTATCTAATCCACAAGTAATGATCTGATTATCTCAGTTGAATCCGACTATACTTACCGACTCCTGTAGACCTTAATAAAATATTTTCCTTTTCATTTATTTTTTTAGATAGAAGAGGCAATTCTGTTACTACCGCTCGAGGATATAAACTCCAAATCGAGTAATAACCAATGCGCACCGTTGTTCAGGCCGCCCTTGCTGAAATCTACAATCATCATGACAATTTTGTATTTATTTCAACAGTTGAGTATTGGACATTACCTACTTCTAAAATATTAAGATTAAAAAAGAAAACCTTGATATAGGTACGTGGCGCATTTTTACTGTTTATACCTTCAATGTTTCCTAGAAGAAAAGTCTAGAAACTTTTAAAAATATTGGATAGAAGCAGGCGTTACTTTGTGGAAATCCATGATATACAATGAAAATTTTCTATGCTCCGCGAAAGATAGCAAGGGATTCCTTTAAGACCTACGATTATACATACAGTAAACTTTTCCTGGGGAAACGTGTGTAGAGGACGACGTGAATTACACGTAAACGTAAACGTACATTGCCGAAGGTCTGTTTGAGTATAAAGATTGAAATAATAGTAAATTAAACCACACAGATTCTCCTGTTTTTTGCGAAGCATAGCAAAGTAAGCTTAATTTCCATTGTGAACTTTAAAAACAAACGTTTAAATTAAGAAGGCATGAACGGTATAACGTGTGTTGCTTCCGCTGCACCGTGTGTTGAACCTTGCTCATTTTTTATTATTATTGATCAATGAAGGGTGGACAATTGGTGAAGCAATATGAAAAAAAGTTGTTTATCCCAAGGATTTACTCAAAAATATATTTAACTCCCCGCTTTTGTAAATAACACCACACGAACAAAAGACTAACAATTTGTTAATTAGGAAGTAAAGTGATACCGGTCTATATTCCTTAATATCAGCATATTGTGCTCGAATAAAACTTTTTATAAATGTTGAATAAAATCAGATGTTATATTGTGGAAGTCCATGAGAAACAACGATCATTTCATATCAATTGCTTTAATCTTTTGTCATTTATAATTTCATGAATATATATTTCTTGTGTGCGTGTGTATGTCACTGCACTCCTCCTAAACGGCTGGACCGATTTGAATGATTCTTTTGGTATACGTTTGGGTGGCACCCTGGATGGTTTAGATTCACAAATCAGCCCGACAGATGGCGATGGGGTCAAGTCGCATACTCTACGTTTTGCTTCGAGAAAAAAATAGTAACTATATAAGTTCGGAAGGCAGATTCTACCGAGAATAAGCCGGCAAGAAACTCAGCAGTTGCTCTTTTCCAAAATCAACAATATATATTTTACATTTTAACAACTAAACAACATTGTTGCAATGGTGTATTCCGGTCTAAAGGGCTTGATTTCCGGTGTAATACAGGCACGTGAGGCTTAACACCTACGCCTCAAATTGATGGACACAGGGCGGCACGTTACAGGACGTGCTCCTTGCATGCCCTGTGAAGTGTTGCTCTGTTTATAGGCAATGGTTTTCTACTTACAATCAAGTGGGCCATCTATCGCGGTCCATCAATTATAAAAAAAAATTTTTTTTTAGAATGCCAGCATTTCTGGTCTGGTTCCCAACTATTGCCGCTCAGTTCGTGCACATACTGGAGACAGGCGAGGGCTCGAATCTCACATTATGTAGCATCATTAGGAAAAGCATTGAGTCACCTCCCGAGGTAAGAGTTATTTACCAAAACTATTTTAACTTCTTGAACATGTATTTCGGAGTATTAACATAAGAAGCGGTGATAGCCCAGTGTGTAGGAGTTCGCCTTCACTTTCGTGGGGCCGAGCTCGATCGCAGCACGCACTCACGTTTTAATCAATTAAAATATCACTTGCTTCAATGGTGATGGAAAACACCGTGAGGAAACCTGCATGCCTAAGAGTCTACATAACGTTCTCAAAGGTGTGTGGAGTCCACCAATCCGCATTGGGCCAGTGTGGTGGACTACGGCCTTAACCCCTTGTCATTGTTGAAGGAAACCCGTACCCTGTAGTGGGCCGATAATGGGTTGATATGATGATGAGGATTAAGGCACCTACAGGTTCTGTTGAGAGCCTTTTATTGCTCTTGCCCTTGTGTTACCCCTCCTCTTAACGCGGGTGTTGTATCACAAGGGAATATAATGCAGAACTGGCGGCAGCCTTTTCTATCTACTACGTTCTGCTGTGATCACAAACCCATCTGCCCAGCGTGGTAATATGGGCAAACCCCCCCGTTATTAGAGGCTTTTAGTCCCTCAGTGGGCTGTGTTAGGATATTGATAATTGTTTGTGCTCTGTATACAACGTGTAACGGAATGACGATATACTGTTGAAGGCTGCATAAGTATATTTCATACTTTTTATACCGACATTAAGCTCGGTTCCTTTGGGAGAGGGGATAAAAGTGTTTGACGATTTTACACCGTAACTCCGATTAAAATAATTATTTTTGTACTATAGAAGTTATAATATGTGTTTCATTATGCCCAAACTGTGTAGATCTGATGAATGTGGTTGAAGATAGAGGACAGAACTCCTCAGCGGACAGCAGCAAACCCCTTAGCGATACTGATACTTTTTTTTTTAGAACTACAACTAAATTGAATGCCACAACAAAAAACTAAATAAAACGCAGACGAAGTCGCGGGCAACAGCTAGTATTAAATAAAAGAAGCTTATTTATTTTTCCATACAATTTAATTCAAAACATTCTAAGGGTTTACTTATGACAACCCTATTCGGATATAAGACCGAAACGTGCATAGTACCTACGCTACACGACGCGTACCTAATCAAGTGACAGGTCGCAGGAGTCACGTGATTCTACTTTTGAATGTGATGTTAGGGCTGTATCTGATTTCTTTCAGTAAAAACTATGGCACTGGTTTGCTCATAACTCTGAGCGTTTCAGTTACACAGATAAGTCTCAGAGACAATAAATAATATATCTATAAAGCCTGTGAAGTATTATTTCGGTTTTCATTCACACGTTGCATGTAACTTGCTATGCATCACGCAGTTGATTTGAGGTATTATTTGCAATAGACATATCCATCGTTCTTCCCATAGGAATTACGAGAAGCACGTTGTATCGGAATCATGGGCGTACCCAGCTTCTGGTATTAGGGAGGGGGGTCCGCGGCTGATACTAAAGCTAAATCTGTATTTTTAGTCTATATCTTCGCCGCTATACATTTTAGTGTTCATACATTTTCTGCGAGATTTCCAGAAAGTGGAAGATATCTAAAGACTGTTTCGTTAAATAACTTAGTTTTTATTTTTTTCAGGCTGCGGATTCTTGCAACTTAAATGTCACATCACTTCTTATAGTCCTGGCTTTTGGTGCCGTACAGTCCCTAGCGAATGTTGTTATAAGCTTCGTAAGTGTTGATTTGCTGTAAACGTGCGGAATTCAATAAATATGATATGTTACTACCTGTTTGAGCATAATACATTTTATGTAATTCAAGAGATACGAACGTCAATTTGTCGAAAATCTTATGAGATTGTACTGTTACTCAAGCATGCAAAAACGGCTGAACGGATTTGGATGAAATTTGGCATGCATGTAGCCTTTGACATGGGAAAGAACATAGGCTACCTTTTATCCTGGAAATAAAAGACTTCTCGAGGGAATAAAAACCTTAATCCACGCGAACGAAATCGCGGGTATCAGCTAGTTGTCAGTGTATTAGGTTAACAAATAAACTTTACTCACTCTTGGGAAAGAATCATAGAAGAATGCAATGAGAATGCAATGATAGAGTAGATCGTTGTAGGTACCATAACTTAAATTTCTTTGTACAGGTCGTTGATTTCACCGGTCGACGCAACTTGGTTATGCTCGTAACCGGCCTTTGTGGAATTTGCGGTATCCTCGTTAACCTGATACCCAACGCCATCGCCAGCGGGGTTATGTTCTTGATATTCCTCATCGGCATCGTCACTTCGGGACTGTACACTGCCATCGCTGTCGCTTTGTTTCCCACTTCTCTTAGGTGAGCTATATTGTGTAATTCGTAGTAGTTCCTGTGCGTGACATGACAAGATATTCTAATTATAAAATTTTGAATATTTCCAGAACTCTAGCGGTTGCGTTGATCACGACAGGGCATCGGATTGGGTCCTTCGCGTCTATGCAAATCGTCAATCTACTCTTCGAAACTAACTGCGAAGCTGGTTTCTACGTGTACGCGACTATATTTGCGTGTAAGTTTCCAAAATTTACCTAATATATCGATGATCAGCAACTTCGCCCAATGTTTTTCAAGTTAGGAACATGGAACACGTGTTTTAGATTTATTTATTTTTATAAGGACTACCAACAAAATTATAAGTACTTTACTTATAGATAAACTAGCTTTACGTTAGTCACAGCAGTGATTAGTAAGTACGATAACCTAATTTAATAAAAGAATTTAAATAAACCAAAGTTAGTACCTCATAAACAGATAAAATAATAATGAAAATATATAGGTATGTAAATTTAAACAGAAACTATAACTTATATAACCAATATATAATATCCAATGTAGTAGGTGTAATGAAGGTATATTAGGAGCTTTAAAGGTTTACACAGAATTAAGAATGTACAGAAACCGTGTATACGACTAATATTGAAGCTTCCAAAATCACTACACTTTGGAATAGTTTCTCGAACAAACGGTTAGTCATTCATGCCATTCCAGTAGTTCATTCCATTTAGCAATTATTTCACCCCTAATTTTCTAAGCGTTTGCCATAAAATGGGAAAATGGGAAAAAAAATTAAGTTAGTAACATTCCTCGGGTGTAAAGTGAGACGTGCGCGGGGCGTTTTCACTGCTTTAGACACAATGCACTGCATACAATAATGTTCTTAATTCAATGTATCTACAATTAACTTTAGACACTTAATTAGAAACTATTGTCTATGCTAGTACAGTAAATTACTTATTATTAGTAAAAGGATTGAATAAGTTATAAATTACACGCACAGATTCTCCTGCTTTTCGCGGAGTATAGCAAATTAAGCTTAATTTTCATAAGATCCATTCCTTGCAAGACTTCCTTATATTTCTTTCTTTATTCGTGCTTTTTCGATTGATTCAGACATCTTTATACGAATATGCTAAAACTTGTTTTTTTTGTTGAAGACGAACCACTAGTTAATTTTGTTTTCATTTCAGCGTCTGCTGTTGTAGCATCATTTCTAATCGACGATCGGAAACTTGGACGGGTATGCAAAGACGCTACAAAGTTATAGTCTGAACGCACCTTCATCTCACACCAAAATCACGTGTGCATAAATCCTCTTTGCAGAAAATGCAACAGTCTTTTTAAGTTTAAACTGCGCCAAAAATGATTTGTTAAAGTGTTGGGTGCCACGATTGCCAATTATGTGCCCTTATAATATAAGTATAATAATTATCTACTTTAAGACTTGTACCTACATTCGCAATGGTTAATTTTCTAAATTAACCCTCAGTTAAGTACTACTACGTCAAAGAAGAATCAAAAATGAAGCCTTTCTACCTGATTTTAAAGCTCAAAATCACCAATCACAGTCAGCATGGAACGGTTGTAATATAGTTTTTTTTCCAGAATTTACGACTCCATAGTTTTAAAGATAAAGTCGTTTTTACTTTGACCTTATAGTGTTTCAATACTCAAAAACATCTGTACGATTGCGAGCATACAAATCATACCAACATGAACAGAGCCAGCTGTTCAAGGCTTGTGGTGTTTTAATGTAATATTACGGTTACAAATCAATTGTTATTTATTCGGAGCTTTAAAGGTATTTACAATTAACCTTAGACACTTAGTAAGACACTATTGTGTATGCTATTACGGTAAATTACGATTCTAGTGTGATATATAGTGCCGGAGTCGAGCGTAAATAAAAGAGATAGTGTAACAATCAATGTCAAGCGTTTTATACAACTTTGTCCAATACTCTTGCGAGAATAAAACAAATTGTATGCATTTTGATTAACTTTTTAAATATATTGAAACAATTACATTGAGATATGTATTTCGAACATATTATGGTAGAACTCTGATATTTTTAGTGTCATTCTTACAGTAAGATAAAAGATAAGATGAATCCGATATTTTCATTTTCTTCACAACATGTCGGCGATCATCGATGTTCATTAATCTTATCACAAGGAATTTCAATTTGTGGACTATTTTTAGCTCCATGAAGTGTTTTTGTTTAAAAAACAACTGTATTATCCAGTTATATCCAGAATGCTTCGTCTACATACAAATTACTTTCAGTGATGTGTCTCTAACTGCAAGTTTTATGTTTGTAGCAATGTGCTACACACAGTGAACGGAAAATATAATCTCGATTGAGATACCATAAACCGCAAATACGGTACCTAATGTAAGTAAAAAACACATGTATATAATATCTGAGATTATGAGCCTTAAGGCAAAGTCACCAGGTCCAAGTCACGAGCAAGTGTGATGAAAAACAATAAACGTAAACTAAGTTAGTAATAATAACAACTTTTTGTAATAAATTATTTATAATATTGAAACCTTGGTCTTGTTTTTATGTTCCGTAGTTAAACACGGAACCCTTCTTCATCCTTCAGTCTATACTATAATACACAATATCAAGTAATCATTTAAATCTTATTAAAAAGGCTTACTGAATGAGATCCATTCAGTTAATATATCCTAACAAACTACTGGAACGATAAACAATTACCTGAACGTATGATTCTGACCCTGAACGCAAAAAAAAGACTTATCTCGTTTTAGCCCTCTCAAGGTAAAGTGACAATATTTGGTATTTTATTACTATTTTCTATTATTAATGAACTTGAAGAACTAAAAAACAGGTGAGAAAAAAAAAATCTTTGCCTACTGATACCCCGTCGCAGGCGCACCAGCCGGGCCTCTTCTTTAATAGGAGAAAAAACAAGAACATAGACATACCATGGGGGTTGGTTAAATTACCTATCTTATGTCTTTATTCCTATGCTTGTATACTCATTGGCAATAAAGAGAAATAATGGTGGATATACATATATAAAAGTTAAGCCAGTGTATGCAATATAAGCGCCCTTACTAGAAATAATGGTCTATAATGTCTCTGGAACACAAACCACTCATCGAAACTAAATTAACTGGTCTAAAACTAGTGCAATCCTTCTCCACAGAGAATACAGTGAAAAGGATAGCATAAATTTCAAGCCTTTCAATTTAGTTTAGATTTTATTATTCATTGTTCTTAAGTTTAAGTCCAAGATTTGTGTACAACAAAATTGGCACCATTGTCTCTGAAAGCTACCAAAAAGTTTAGACATTAATTATCTATTTGCAAGTGAGCTGCCATTGCCAATGTCACTTGTCACTATGATTGTCATTTGTCAATCGTATCATCAGCTGTCTTGCGGTCACTGTCAGTAAATACTAAATGTCAGCTTTCGGAGTGATAGTCGATAGACAGCTTGCTAAGACAATTTCGAAGGTAAAACTGAAAGCCTGTTAAAACTAATAATTAACGGGACAGTGTTAATCTTAGTATCGAAATTAAAATAACGTGTACGGTGTTAGCTTAGGATACCTGTATTATAACCCTAGAGGTGTAAAATTAATGACTAGACTTAACAAGGTGAGAAGATTTCGCATGCATCGATTTTTCGATAAAAGTCTTATTAGTACAGTTTGGTCGTTAAGGCCGAGTTGAAGAGTGTAAAGTTCAGTCTTCAGAACATCTGACGCCGCTTGTTTCCCCGTCATTTGGTGCTAACACAGCTGCTGGTGTAACTTGTTTGGACGCATTTTATATCATTGGTATGTATTACTTATTTAGCACGATTTTTAGAGTTAAATGTCGCACTTATGATACTTATTTATTTAAATATTTGAAACCATAGTGATAACTTATCATTTCTAAAGCCCTATTATCCCAGGGTAAGAATAGTTGCCATTTTGACCACAGCAACCTGTTGATCATAAGGTTATTTAAACTAGCCCACTACAAGTTCATGTTGAGTCCAAGCAATGTGATGTTGGCTTCAAATAAAGTGTATCCAAAGCTTAGCAAATCAAGATATAAACTAAAAAATAAATCAGTGAGCATGTAGTTTACATAAGCCAAAACTAAAAACTTTTTGTATGAGCAAAGGCTTACAATCCTGCACTCTCAGCACTCTCAAAAGTATGCGGGAAAGAGGCAATCTCATTGAAACTTATGAAATTCTAATGTATATAATTTTTAGTAAACATTTAAGAGTTACCCCAGACTATGGTTACGGTATGGATTCAAACTTGGATTTCTTCATAAGAGACTTTGTAAGAGCCTTCTGAGCACTTTATCAGCAATAGTTATACACCTGTGGAATGTCTTGCCTGAGGATAAAGTGACTGTGACTGAATCAGTTCATGAATAAACAAGAAAAACATGTAAAGGACAAAGAGCACAAGAAATTCTATGGGTGTATTAGCAAAAGCTGCTTAATCTATTCCAAATAAACACATTAATGCCATTAGTGTTTATTGTGATGTGTCCAAAGCATTTGTTCAACATGCAATTACACCTAAAACTTAGGCCATGTGACCAAATTACAAACTGGTAAAAAGTAGGGCGAGGATATTTGGAAAAAAACTCTTTGCTGCTTCCTTACTTCATCAGAGCTAATTTTGAGATGATGAATGGAATTCAGGAATGGTTTCCAGTTCCATTATGGGTTTAAAAAAATTGTATTCCTTCCTCTAAGGTATCTCTTTGCCAAATTGCATCAAGATTGGTGCCGAGATAGAGTCAAACAAAAAAGAATCAACATACATCTGCATTTATGATTTTACTCTACATAGTTTAAAACAAAGTCACTCGAACTGTTTGTATTACAGAACAGATTTTAATATTTAGAGTGATTCAAGAGGAAGGTTTATATGCAGAACATGCATTTCCCACAAACATAATTTAGGCCATTTATATGGCATACGCTGGCTAAACCGTTTTATGTGTATATGGACTAATCATAATCATAACATTATTTGACGGCCGACTGGCAGCAACCCTACTTTCTGAGACCGAGGTTGTGGTTTCGATTCCCACAAATGGGAAATTTCCAAATTGAAAAATTTGTGTATATTATTCATAAAAATATTCATCAGTCACAAGCAATGCTTACTTTGGAGCTAGAGGGCGATGTGTGTATTTTCGTAGTATATTTATTCATTTATTATTAATCACACCAAACTACCCCACATTGCACATTGAGTACATTGCACCTGTACGAAGCCGAGATGAGTCACTAGTAAAATATAAATTATTTTGAAATTAAAAAAAAAAACCATCTTCAACATACTCCTCGGTGCTAATAAAAAAAAAGGCTACTTTGGGTTACATTATTGTTGACTTTTTAATAACAGCTTGACCAATTTCGATAAAATTTAAATGGGACAATCTGGAAAGTATGCCCTCTAAAACATAAAAAAAATTTCAAATCGGTTTAGGCGTCATTGAGTAATCGGGTAACATACATAAATAAAAAAAAGATTCCAAGAATTGAGAACCTCCTCCTTTTTGAAGTTGGTTGATATATATACAAATAAGAAATATTGCACAGTACTCACTGCTGTGTCTTATAATTACTATAACTGTAAAGGTATTGTGTATGTGTATAGGAATTAGGAATACCCACAAGCACTCGGAAGATACAACCGTGTGTTCTAAATAGCTATTATCCTAAATCCTATTATCAAAATGCCTCGTAAGCCAATTTCCTTCGCTATCAGTTCCTGTATACAATGAACATAATATAGAACATAGTTATTAATACTTTTATAGGGTTCCTTATTTGAAATCAAATGGAAAATTTCTAAAAGTCATGGAAAATCACATGGTCATTAACCAGCCTAGACTGAGAGAAGAGTTTAGGTCTTAGCCAGCCATGCTGACCCAGTACGGGATTGGGAGATTTCACAACCTTTAAAAACATTATAGAGAACTCTCAGGCATGCAGGTTTCCTCACGGTACTTTCCGCCGCTGTTAAAGCAGATGGTATTTAATTGCTTAAATTAAAAAAACACATAACTCCGAAACATCAGAAGTCTGTGCCGGGTATTGAACTCGGTTCACCCGAAAGGGAAGCCGAAGCCTTCACCACTAGAATGTCATATACTCAAACTCTAAATTAAACTAAATTGACAAGTCAAAAAAATGTGATGTCTTTTCATTCAGAAAAAGACAAGTTCTACTTTAACCAATACCTTTCAATTTTGATAAGTTAAGGCACCAATGTTTTAGACCGCTTAAGTAAGCACATACTTGTAAGTTGTGTTTACTTGCGCGGTCTAAAACCAACGTTACGGTAACATTAAAGAAAGGCCAAAAAATTAAGTGTCAAAAAACCTCGTAATTTGCCGAATATTACACGATTGAGCTAGGCCAAAGGTAGTTAGGTTAGTTTTTTTAAACGAAATGGTTCCTGTTTGCTTTTGGGGGACACTTGCGACCTGTATACAAGACGTACTAAACTTGTGTAAAAGACACTTGCGACCTGTATACGAGACTTAGGTCCTAAACTTGCGTAAAAGACACTTACGACTTGTATACGAGACTAACTAAACTGGTATAAAAGACACTTGTTTCCTCTATACGAGACGCACTAAACTTGCATTAACGACACTTGCTTCCTGTATACGAAACGTACTGAACTTGCATGAAAGACTCTTGCGACTTGTATACGAGACGTGCTAAACTGGCATAAAAGACACCTGTTTCCTGTATACGAGACGTACTTAACTTGCGTAAAAGACACTTGCGCCTTGTATACGAGACGTAGGTACTTAACTTGCATAAAATACACTTGCTTCCTGTGTACGAGACATACTAAACTTGCGTAAAAGACACTTAAGACCTGTATACGAGACGTACTAAACTGGCATAAAAGACACTTGCTTCCTGTGTACGAGACGTACTAAACTTGCATAAAAGACACTTACGACTTGCATACGAGACACACTAAACTAGCATAAAAGACACTTGCTTCCTGCGAGACGTACTAAACTTGCATAAAAGACACTTACGACCTGTATACGAGACGTACTAAACTTGCATAAAAGACACTTACGACTTGCATACGAGACGCACTAAACTAGCATAAAAGACACTTGCTTCCTGTGTACGAGACGTACGAAACTTGCATAAAAAACACATACGACCTGTAAACGAGACGTACTAAACTTGCATAAAAGACACTTACGACTTGCATACGAGACACACTAAACTGGCATAAAAGACACTTGCTTCCTGTGTACGAGACGTACTAAACTTGCATAAAAGACACTTACGACCTGTATACGAGACGTACTAAACTTGCATAAAAGACAATTACAACTTGCATACGAGACGCACTAAACTGGCATAAAAGACACTTGCTTCCTGTGTACGAGACGTACTAAACTTGCGTAAAAGACACTTACGACCTGTATACGAGACCTACTAAACTTGCATAAAAGACACTTACGACTTGTATACGAGACTAACTAAACTTGCATAAAATACACTTGCTTCATGTGTACGAGACGCACTAAACTTGCATTAACGACACTTGCTTACTATATACGAAACGTTCTAAACCTGCATAAAATACACTTGCTGTCTATATACGAAACGTACTAAACTTGCGTAAAATACTCTTGCGACCTGTATACGAGACGTACTAAACTTATGTAAAAGACACTTGCTTCCTATATATACGAAACGTTCTAAACTTGCATAAAATACACTTGCTGTCTATATACGAAACGTACTAAACTTGCGTAAAATACTCTTGCGACCTGTATACGAGACGTACTAAACTTGTGTAAAAGACACTTGCTGTCTATATACGAAACGTACTAAACTTGCGTAAAATACTCTTGCGACCTGTATACGTGACGTACTAAACTTGTGTAAAAGACACTTGCTTCCTATATATACGAAACTTTCTAAACTTGCATAAAATACACTTGCTGTCTATATACGAAACGTACTAAACTTGCGTAAAATACTCTTGCGACCTGTATACGTGACGTACTAAACTTGTGTAAAAGACACTTGCTTCCTATATATACGAAACGTTCTAAACTTGCATAAAATACACTTGCTGTCTATATACGAAACGTACTAAACTTACGTAAAATACTCTTGCGACTTTTATACGAGTCGCACTAAATTTGCATAAAAGACACTTGCTTCCTATATATACGAAACGTTCTAAACTTGCATAAAATACACTTGCTTTCTATATACGAAACGTACTAAACTTGCATAAAAGACTCTTGCGACTTGTATACGAGTCGCACTAAATTTGCATAAAAGACACTTGCTTCCTATATATACGAAACGTTCTAAACTTGCATGAAATACACTTGCTTTTTATATACGAAATATACTACACTTAAGTAAAAGACACTTGCGACTTGTATACGAGACGTAGGTACTTAACTGGTATAAAAGACACTTGCTTCCTGTGTACAAGACGTACTAAACTAGCATAGATGAGGTTCAAAGCGGGAGCAGAGTGATTGCTTGCTCGCAGCCCGGCTTGCTGTGCTGTTATAAACCTCGCTGCTCGCTTTTTCGGCGAAATATTTACTCGGTACATCTCTACTATCTAAACAGAATTAAGAATATAAAACCTTCATCAGCAATTCTTGTATGCAGTGCATTGTGTCCAAAAACAGTGAAAACGCGACGCGTACGTCTTCACACTGCGAAGTGTTCCTTGCTCTCAAACCGGAAATGGTTTGGGAGCTAGCAACACTGGATTTTATGGTAAGCGTTTAGAACATTAGAGGTAAAATAATCACTGTAAACTGCTTAATGAAGTGAAGTGACTAACCGCCTGTTCGAGAAACACTACTAAAGTGGAGTGGTTTTTAATGCTTAAATATAAGTAGTGTACACGGTTTCTGTACGTTCTTAATTCTGTGAACACGGGGTTACATACATCTAGCGACGTTTCCCGTGGGATCTTTAGACACCGTAACTAAGACGAACTTGCGGGCATAAGCTAGTCTCTAATATATAAATTCAAAATAATAATAATAATTGTTTCGGCCCAAGGCAACAGGATGCTCCGGCCTAGGGCATTAACATGCCGTGGCTCAAGACATTTGAAACACCAATTCTTAGTTTAGTGAACATTGCAGTGTATTTCCGTCAGGCGTCGACTTATTGTTTGTAAGGTTCACTTGGAGCCGACAGTTTGCAAATGTCATAAGTTAGTCTTTTATTTGCCCCAATGTATGCCTAAACATACAATAATAATTTATTTACAAGAATGTAGGTACATAGAATTTTCATTATAATCATTTTTTTTATATAAAAATGATTATAATACAAATTAACGAAAAATAAAGACAATTCATAATTCCGTGCTAACATCTATTTAATTTGATCTATTTAAAACATATATAATGAAATCTATTTAATAATAATAAATTGTTAAGTCCTTAATTTAATTTTATTACTGAAATATTTTTGATAATGTGAAATATTCATACACCAACAGGTAGAATGTACAGAATTCTATTTAATGTTATGAAAATTCTGAATTTTTATATAAAAACAAATGATTAAAATACAAATTAACGAAAACTAATGATAATAATAATCCCTTCCCTACTCCCTACTAATATTTTAAATGTCAATGTAAGTTTGTTTCACGCAATAACAGATCCTCATGAAACTTTGTACACATATTCTTGGAAGTGTTAGAAGTAATATAGGATATATTTTTATCCCGACATTAAGCTCGGTTCCTTTGGGAGAGGGAATGAAAGTGTTTGACGATTTTACACAATAGCTCCGACAAATTACAACAGATTTAAATAATTATTTTTGTGAGGTATGTATATATGTATTAAATTTTGCCCAAACTTTGTGTAGATCTGATGAATGTGGTTGGAGATAGAGGACAGAACTCCTCAGCGGACAGCAGCAGCAAACCCCTCATTTAAGGCTTAGCGATACTGAATACTTTAAATTTTTTTAAGAACTACGACTAAATTGAATGCCACAACAAAAAACAAAATCAAACGCAGACGAAGTCGCGGGCAACAGCTAGTAATATAATAAAATCACATTAGTCATTAAAGTAAACTTAGCATATGACATATATGCTAAGTTTACTTTTATTCAAAACTAGCGTACCCACCCCCTTTTCGCCGGGCTAGATTTTGCTTTATTTTATTTAAACATCATTAAATTTTTAATTTAAGTCTCATAATATATTAAATCATTTATTTCTCCCCGCATTCATTCTCTTCTATTCTCTTCTCGATCGGGTGAAGATCATTATCTACACTCATGTACACCTAACAATAGAATATCATCATAGTAAATAAAAGCTGTATTTGACAGTTTGACAGTTCAAAAATAGGAGTGCTCCGATCGTCACCAAACTTTACAGGATTACTCGCCAGATCAATCCGGAGATTCCCTGAAAGTTTCATTGAAATCGGTCCAGCCGTTTCGGAGCCTATACGGAACATACCCACACACTTTCTCTTTTATATATATAAGATATAATAAATTCGAAATTAACTGTTAATAGGTTTTTTGTTTGTTTCCTTTTAGATTTAGTAAATCTAAATATTATTTGATCTCTGCGGAGTAAGCAGGTATTCACCTAATATTCTTACCGAGATACCTAGTTATTTTAAAATTATTTCAGCAAAAACATACCCGCACTCTAGTTAATTGGGTGCTGGAGCGTCTGCCGCGACCCGGTGACCTTTGACATTTTCTTGTCAGCGGGGGATCTGACGTCGAAACAAAACGGTCTTGTTAAGTGAGGCTCGCTGTTAAGTATCATCATTGCAAATGATCTACCCGAAATATCCACCTCGATGTCAAGAGTTTTACTTTTTTTTTTTTAATACATTAAACTTTAGACGGCCGATTGGTACAGTGGGCAGCGATCCTGCTTTCTGAGTCCAAGGCTTTGGGTTCGAAATCCCACAACTGGAAAAGGTTTGTGTGATGAACATTAATGAATTTTCAGTGTCTGGGTTTTTTGTATCTGTATGTCAGTCTGTCTTTTATGTATTTTATTCAAAAAAATATTCATCCGTCATCTTAGTACCCATAACACAAGCTACGCTTACTTTGGGGCTATATGGCGATGTGTGTATCATCGTAGTATATTTATTTTATTTTATTTGCCCTTGACAGCAATCTCGTTTGGTGGTAAAATGTGCGTATGTGTGTGTATTTTTCTCAACCATTCAATCACAAGCACAGCGAAGCGTGGCACATTAAACAAATAAATAAATAAAAATAATGAAACCTAATAAGTAGGCCCTACTTGAATAAAGATATTTTTGACTTTGACTTTAGAGTCAAATGGCATAAAATCGACCAAACGGTTGTAAGTTTAAATGGAAGGGTGGGTCACGACCCTCAGCAATGAGTAACACGACGTAGAGAGATATATAAAATATCTATCCCTACTTCCCTACTAATATTATAAATGTGATTGTAAGTTTGTTTGTTACGCTTTCACGCTAAAACTACATAACAAATAATCATGAATCTTTGTACAAATATCCTTGCAGGTATTAGAAGTAATATAGGATTCTTTTTATCCCGATATTAAGCTAAGTTCTTATGGGAGGATCAAAGTGTTTGACGATTTTACACCAACTAGAAATAAAATTTCTTAAAAGATTCACAATTTAAAAATTTAAGTAAAACTACACCTGAATTGAATGCTGAATTGAATGCCACATGCCTCTCAAAAACAAACGCAGACGAAGTCGCGGGCAACAGCTAGTACGGTTATAATTAAAAAACGTTTTAAACGGTATCAAAGGAGGGCCACATACCTACACATTCGAGTCTTCTCTGATTAGCCTAGAGTAAATAACAATTAGTCTATAAATAAATATACGGTGGTATAGAAAGTGGTAACTCGCCACGGCTAAAGCCTTCCACCAGACCAGACCAGACCAGAGAAAAATCTAAAATTCTTAAATATTGTTTTAAATTGTGACCGGACATAACAATATATCTTTATATTTATATTTCTTGTGTGCGTGTGTATGTCACTGAACTCCTCCTAGACGGCCGGAACGATTTCAATGAAATTTTCGGTATGCTTTTGGGTGGTACCCTGGATGGTTTAGATTCACAAATCAGCCCGACAGATGGCGCTGGGGTCAGCTAGTATTATATATAATTGTTAAGATAATGCTGTATACACCTATAATTGATTATTTTAGTGGCACTTGACAGAATTTGTAATTCTAACACAATTTTTTTTTTAAAGTATTTAGTTAAGATTTATTGCTGGTGTGTCTTATGAATAAATAAATCCATTTTTACCATGCCGAGAATCGGACCCGGGACCTCCTACTTAAATTCACAGCGTTCACCGTTGCGCCAGGGAGGACGTCGTGGAGGCACGTCTTTGTCGATAATGAAAATCCTGCATCGTCGTTACTGGACTACGCTGGCTACTTGTACGGATTTGTTAATAGTATCAAATATCCAGAAATATTCTTCTTTTGTCACAGGCAGAGAAGTGAGTCCGAGCGAACAGAATGGCGAGTGGATCGTGGGAAGAGTTCTTCGCGGTTCACCTGCCCCCGACTGACTTCGAGGACAATCGGTCACTGCTGAAGGAGTTCTGCGAGAGGCATGATCAGTACGGGAACAAAATAGTTCTTGTAACAGTAAGTAATTCTTCAAGACTTGGTACAATATAAATAAAATACCTATCCCTATCCGTATCCCTACTTTCCTATCCCTACTAATATTATGAATGTCAATATAAGTTTGTTTGTTATGCTTTCACGCAAAAACTACTTAACCGATCCTCATGAAACTTTGTACACATATTCTTGGAAGTGTTAGAAGTAATATAGGATACTTTTTATCCCGACATTAAGCTCGGTTCCTTTGGGAGAGGGGATGAAAGTGTTTGACGATTTTACACCATAACTCCGACAAATTATAACCGATTTAAATAATTATTTTGTACTATAGAGGTTATAATATGCGTTTAATTTTGCCCAAACTTTGTGTAGATCTGATGAATGTGGTTGGAGATAGAGGACAGAACTCATCAGCGAACAGCAGCAAACCCTTAAGTCTTAGCGATACTGAATACTTTAAAAACAAATTCAAACGCAGACGAAGTCGCGGGCAACAGCTAGTAATAAACAAACATACTACGAAAATACACACATCGCCATCTAGCCCCAAAGTAAGCGTAGCTTGTGTTATGAGTACTAAGATAGCTGATGAATATTAATTTATGAATATAATACACATAAATACTTATAATATACAGATAAATACCCGTACACTAAAAAAACATCCAAGGTCATCACGCAAACACTTTCCGGTTGTGGGAATCGAACCCACGGCCTTGGACTCAGAAAGCAGGATCGCTGCCCACTGCGCCACTCGGCCGTCAATATGAGTGTATGGTTTACGGGCTAGCATCTACTTCAGTTTGAAACCTGTAAATCAGTAATACTAGAGTCTTTCTGCCAGAGCTCGTCGAAGTATTTCCATACAATAAATAAACTAAAGTGACGTTTGACAGCAGTGATTGCAAGATTTACGACTGTCGCAAGCCTGTCGCGAGACACGTAATCACCCTGCCGGCCTCTCAGTCGTTAGCCTGCCCATAAAAAGTAAATGACCTTGAACTGTTCCAGTCGGGAGGTACAACAGTCCCCCTTGAGCACAACACCGTGAGATTTGTGGACAACTTCAGCGCTGGCACGCGGGGCGCCGCATCAGCGGAGTACTTCCTGGAGCACGGCTACGCGGTTATCTTCATGCACCGCCAGAAGTCGCTGGAGCCCTTCACGAGGAACTTTAACGGACAGAAGCTATTCGACATGTTGGATCTGCAGCACCGGGGACCTAATACTACTATCACTGGTATGTAACTATGTAATTACTTCAAGCAGAAACTTGTAGCGACCTTGGGGGTAACTGTTTAGCACCAAATTATGTATTCATGACTAGTGGAGTCGGCAGAGGTCGTCCGGCTTGGTAAAGAAGCGCCACCTACTGGCTCCAATTGTGCATTAAAACAAATCGGGAACCCATTGGAATATACAGAAAGATTTTATAAAAATCGGTCCAGCTGT